>NW_022154758.1:0-85283 GCF_001633185.2 Quercus lobata
TCCCCTCAACGGTAGTGATGAGGTACGCAGCCCAAGGGGAATGGGCTGATGCCAGACAAACTGGGGAAGTAATTATTCCCATGATTGCCTTTATAGAGGGCGGGATGACTATCCCCATGGGTAGTATCACTAGGAGTTACCTCAACTTCTTTAGGCTATCCCCCACCTAGTGTGCTCTAAACATGTTTAGGGTCCTAGGAAGTATAGACGCTTTGAATAAGAGAATGGACCTAAAGTTAACCCATCATGATGTGAATTGAGTGTACAACCTCCATCACTTAACCGGTCAGGGGTATTATCTCAAGTCGAGATATCCGGAGGTAAGGCTGATTCAGTGCCTTCCCACTTCAAACAAGAACCTAAAGGAGGATTTCCTTATTCTCTTTGGGGAATGGCACGATGGTCTACCTTGCTCGATAGTAGAGGGAACACCAGGTGGGCGCGTAGTCATAGATCTATAATATTTAGTTCGCGAACACATTTCGTTTACTTTTTTCTTTTTAATTATTTTTGTCTCCAACAATTTTCACTCTCGACTCAACGATTTTGCAGATAGACGCTACACAAAGCCCAATCTTAGGTTAGTCAATAAGGTGAGCTTGGATAAGTTATTGAAAGCCAAAATATACATGAACGAGGCTGACGGTCAGCTCTGGGCAGCACACTTAATTCTCGGTTATACCGCCTTTTCTTTTGCTTTTCAGGCGCCGAAGTGCGTGATTAGAGCCTGCGATCCTCGGCTTCACCGTATCAGTGTTGCCTACGAAGGGTTCATTGTTCCAGAGGGTATTCTGCTTCCCCAGTACACACCTCGCACAAAGCCTCTTTTCGTAGCCAGCGTCTCGGCAGGAACTTCGTCATCCCTACCTACCCTCAGGGAAAAGGAAATAAAAGGGAGAAAGGAAAAGGAGAAAGGCGAGGAAAAGGTTGTAGCAGTATCTGAGTCCTCGGACGATTTCGAAATTTTTGATCAACCCATAAGCCCCGAGGAAGATCCTGACGAGATGGGGATACAAAGAAAACCCCAGAAAAGCTTGCTGGAGCTGATGGAAGGTCAGTCGGGAAAGAATGCGCCTGCAAAATCAATACCATCCCAGGCTTCATCTCTTCCCGCTAGGTCTTTTCCTCCTGCTCCTCGTCAACCTCCTTAGCCATCACCACAGCTAGCGCTTCCTAACGCTGCCGAGCAGAAAAGGCGCAGGGAACAGAAGGGCAAGGAGGTGGCAGACACGAGCAAGTCTCGTCCAACTCGAGAGGAGGATGCCCAACGAGCTGCAAAGCAGCAGAAAACTAAGCACCAAGCCACGCGGGGCCAAGAGAAATCTGATTCCCAACATCCTGAACCACAAGCATGGTTGCCAGCACCTATGCACAGTGGGGAGCCCCTACGAGATGATGCATTTATAAGGGACTTTAACGGCGGCATAGGGTGTCAAGTAGCCTCGGCCATAGAGGAAGCCTTATTGCTCCCAAAAGATATGGCCGAAATAAAGAATATGAGGAAGAACGAACTCGTCCTCGACAACAAACGATATTTGGGCATGGTAAGGAGCTAACTTTTATCTTTTTCATTCTGTGACTGTTACTCACCAATATGCACTTTTCATTAACTATAGTGTTAACCTTTTTCCTACAGATCATCCAAAATACTTTCAAGTTAGATGAGATGCTCAACGCCTGTTCTGATCAGCTAGATGATGAAAGAAAAAGACGGACAACGGCTGTACAGACCTTGTCCAAATTTGAACAGGACTTGGCTGATGCAAGGAAAAAGTTACAAGTCGAAGAGCAAGCTCGCAAGAGCGCCGAGTTGGCATTAGAAGGCTACCAAAAGCAGGCCGAGGATCAAGGGAAACTTCTGCGTGAGGCGAATGCCGAGCTAAAGAAGACTCAAGAGCAAGTCCTAGTTCTTAGGAAGCACCTGGAGGAAACTTAAAAGCTAAGGGAGTGAGCTGAAAAGTCCAAGGAGCAAGCCGAGAAAGCAAAAATCGATGCCTAACAGGCAATGAACGAAGCTGAGCAGAGAGGCTGCGAGGTTAGTATAGCTGAAACTAAGAAGGCTTTGAGAGCCGAGGTTCCGAAGGTATGCTGTATCTACTGCGCAAGAACTTGGAGTGAGGCTCTTAACCGTGTTGGGGTTGAAGCCTCATCTGAGTTACGTAAGCCAGAGAACGTATTCTATCCCGAGGCGATCCGCCCCTCAGTTCTTCTACCCCATCAGGCTGATGCTCCTTCTTCAATTATTAACCTCAACGAGGAGGTTTAGCCTCACAGTTTTCCTCCCCTTGGCCAGTCGAAATTAGCTAAAGGGGGACTTGCCCCTCCAAGAGCTTCCCTAGACAAGACCACCACCGCTTAGAAGGCGGAGACGGCCTCCCAAGGTTTTTAACAGGATTTGGACGCCACATTTTTACCAACCGGGGGTGTTACCAAAGCCAAAGATGGAGTCACCACTTCGTAGGCAGACATATCAGCCGGTCAGAACCCAAAGATCCAATTGAAATTGAAAAAGTAGAACTTGCTTTGTAGTTTAACTAAACATTTAGTAGGGGACTTCCTTGCTCATTTTCTTACCGCTCTTATTGCTTTATGTTATTTTTGTACTCGTTCACTATGTTATTGTAATTTGGATAGGTTCATTTCAACTACCCTTCACTTGTATGGGGCAATTTTGCTCACACATATCGTCAATCGATAATTAGCAATAGGCAATAAGCATTAATACAACAGAGTCTTAGGGAGACGTTTTAGATATGCACGTATTCTTTCCAATCAATTGCAATTCTTTACGAAAGTTCATAAACTAAATAAAATCATGCCTTCAGTACCTTGATTGTACGCCAACTAACGTCCATAGATCTCTCTTTTATTCCCCAATGAGTGTTACAAGGCGTTGCTTCCCATTAAGTTTGTGATCAGAAGATTTACCACAACTCAGTTACTATTCAATAATTCAATACACATCATTGGACGTTAATTCCCACCAAGTTTGCAATCCGAGGATCTGACATAACTTAGTTTTTGTTTAACATTTCAATATACATCATAGGACGTTAATTTCCACCAAGTTTGCGGTCCGAGGACCTGAAATAACTTAGTTTCTGTTTAACATTTCAATATACATCATAGGACGTTAATTTCCACCAAGTTTGCGGTCCGAGGACCTGACATAACTTAATTTCTGTTTAACATTTCAATATACATCATAGGACGTTAATTTCCACCAAGTTTGCGGTCTGAGGACCTGACATAACTTAGTTTTTGTTTAACATTTCAATATACATCATAGGACGTTAATTTCCACCAAATTTGCGGTCCGACGACCTGACATAACTTAGTTTCTGTTTAACATTTCAATATACATCATAGGACGCAGGAGTACAGGATGTATGGTTGACGTAAATTAAAAAAAAATATTTGAATTGAAATACTTTTATTAATAATAATACCTCTTGAGATTATTTACATTTCAAGGATGAAGTACAGCTTTTTCATCTAGGTCTTCCAGATAATAGGCTCTTATTCCCGCTACAGAAGTGATCTGATATAGCCCTTCCCAATTAGGTCCCAATTTTCCCCAATTTGGATTCTTGGTGGCCCCCAGAACTTTCCTCAGCACCAAATCTCCTACGGCTAACGGCCTCATTTTCACATTACTATCATAGCCCTGCTTGAGTTTATATTGGTAGTAAGCTAGTTGAACCATCGCACTCTCCCTTCGTTCTTCAATCAGGTCCAAAATTTTCTCTAACATCGCATCATTACTATCCGAAGAGAATGTACTGGTCCTTAACGTTGGGAATCCAGTTTCCAGGGGAATGACGGCTTCGGCCCCATAGGTCATGGAAAAGGGAGTTTCTCCCGTTGAACGTCGGGGTGTTGTCCGATACGTCCAAAGCACATGTGGCAATTCTTCCACCCACTTTTCTTTCGCGTCATCCAGTCTCTTCTTAAGCCCATTGACTATTACTTTGTTAACAGCTTCAGCCTGCCCATTGCCTTATGGATAAGCCGGGGTGGAATATCTGTTTCTTATACCCAGTTCTGAACAATATTCCCTAAAGGCATTGCTATCAAATTGGAGTTCATTATCTGAGACAAGAGTGCGGGGAATTCCAAATCGAGTAACAATGTTCCTCCAAATAAACTTCTTCACATCTACGTCTCTAATGTTCGCCAAGGGCTCAGCTTCGACTCATTTAGTGAAGTAGTATGTGCCGACCAACATGTACCTCTTGTTTCCTATGGCTTTAGGAAAAGGGCCGACAATGTCCAGGCCCCACTGGGCAAAAGGCCAAGGGCTTGAGAGAGGGTTAAGAACTCCTCCCGGTTGATGGATATTTGGAGCATATCTTTGACACTGATCGCACTTCCTAACATACTCCTGCGCTTCCTTCCACATATTTGGCCACCAATATCCTCGTGTGATGGCTCGACATGATAGAGACCTTCCTCCTGTATGGCTTCCATAAATGCTCTCATGCAATTCTTCCAGGATTGACTCTGCTGTCTCAGGAGGCACACAAAGAAGGTATGGCCCAGAGAAGGACCGTTTGTATAACTTTTTATCTTCAGATAACCAGTATCGAGGAGCTTTCCTTCGTATTTTCTCAGCTTCCACCTTATCTTCGGGCAATATGTCACTTTCAAGAAATTTTAATATGGGATCCATCCAGTTTGGTGACAGACTGGTTTGATTGATTTGGCAAACCTCCTTTTCTGGTGAGGTGGGGGTACACAGATCTTCAACGATAATCACCCGGGGAAAATTTTGTACTAAGGAGGTGGCAAGGGTTGCCAAGGAATCAGCGTGTGTATTTTCACCTCGAGGAATATGCAATAAGTCGAAAGACTTAAACTCTGTTTGCATACGCCTAACCCGGTCCAGATACCCTTGCATCCTCGGGTATCGAGCTTCCGGTTCTGCTTTCACCTGGCCGACTACCAATCTTGAGTCTGAGAATAATTTCACTGCCTTTCCACCCATTTTTCGGACCATACTCATTCCCATTATCAAAACTTCATATTCTGATTCGTTGTTAGTAGCCGAGAACCCTAATTTTAACGACTTCTCGATGATGACGTCCTCGGGGGATATCAACACCAACCCCAATCCTGCTCCCCGTTGGTTTGCGGCCCCATCCACATACACCCTCCAAAAGGACCCACCTTGAGCGGATATTAGGCCAACTGATTTTTCATCCATGTGACCTTGATTCACATTAACTTCTTCTGGGCATTCGGCGAACTCAGCCACCAGATCGGCAAGGACTTGACCTTTCACAGAGGTGCGAGGCATGTATTTGATATCGAAAGCACCCAGAATCGTGCCCCACTTAGCAATTCTTCTGGTGTAGTCAGCACTTCTGAGTATGGACCTAAGAGGTAGCTGGGTCAAGATAACCACGGTATGGGCCTGAAAGTAATGCGGAAATTTGCGTGTTGCATGGACCACCACCAATATGGCCTTTTCTAATGACAAATATCTCACCTCGGCCTCATGTAGGGACTTACTTACATAATAAACTGGCCTTTGGACGCCATTGTCTTCTCGTATCAAGACGAAACTAACTGCATGAGGGGCAACCGCCAAGTAAGCAAACAACACCTCATCCACCTCAGGGCTAGACATGATAGGTGGCCTGGACAGGTATTCCTTCAACTGTTGGAATGCTACAGCACACTCCGCGGTCCATTCAAATCCTTGCCAATTATGCAATAGGCGGAAAAAAGGACGACACCTCTCAACCGACCTGGAGATGAACCGATTTAACGCAGCAGTCATCCCAGTCAGTTTCTGCACTTCTTTTGGATTCCGAGGTGCTTGCAAATCGTTAATGGCCCTAATCTGGTCTAGGTTCACCTCAATTCCTCTATGGATCACCATGTACCCCAAGAACTTCCCGGAACCTACACCAAAGGAGCACTTTGAGGCATTCAAGCGTAACTTATGCTTTTTCAGTATCCCGAAGATACTCGTGAGGTCTTCCACATGTTCGGACGCCACTCTACTCTTCACAACCATATCATTGATATAAACTTCAATACTTCTACCCAGTTGCGGTTCAAACATTTTCGTCATTATGCGTTGGTAGGTAGATCCAGCGTTTTTCAAGCCGAAGGGCATCACCTTGTAATGGTAGTTCCCAATCGGGGTTACAAAAGCAGTTTTTTCCTGATCGTCGGCGGCCAGCAGTATTTGGTGATACCCTTGAAAGGCATCCAAGAAACTCATCCTAGGGTGTCCCACGGTCACATCCACCAACTGGTCGATCTTCGGCATGGGAAATGGATCCTTGGGGCAAGCCTTATTGAGATCCATGAAGTCGACGCATACTCGCCATTTTCCCGTCTTCTTTTTTACTACCACCGTATTGGCCAACCATTGAGGATAAAAAACTTCCTTGATAGCCCCAGCTTGTTTGAGCTTGGCAACTTCACTTCTAATCGCCTCGGCGTGTTCCTTCGATGGTTGCTGAGGAGGTTGCCTCCTAGGCATAACGGCGGGATTCACGTTAAGTCGGTGAAAAATGAAATTCGGGTCCACCCCTGGGGCTTTATACGGGGTCCATGTAAAAATGTCCACATTGGCTCGGAGGAATTCCAACAAACTCGCCTTCTCTTGCAAAGGCAATTTAGCCCCAACCTGGAAGAATTTTTTCGGATCACAAACAACAACTACCTTCTCCAGATCTTCACACTCTACCCCATCGGCTGGTACGTCCACGCCCGATACTGGGGGCTTTAATTGCTATAACTCATTGTCGGCGTAGCCGAGGTTTCTGCTTCTGGCCGATGCTGTATAGCCGCTACTAGGCATTGCCGAGCAGCCATCTGACTCCCTACTATTTCCAACACTCGGTCTCCAGATGGGTACTTCACCTTCTGATGCAGAGTAGACGAGACCGCTTTAAGGGTGCGAAGCCAAGGTCTGCCCATAATAGCCGTGTACGGAGAAAAAACATCTACGACAATAAAGTCCACCTCCACCACATCCGTATCTGCTTGCACAAGCAGCCTGATCAGTCCTTTGGGAGTGACCATCCTTCCCTCTAAACTTACTGGAGGAGAGTTGTAGGTTGTTAAGTCCTCTGGCTTTAAACCTAGCCCCTTGTACAAGTCTGGATACATTACATCCACAGCGCTACCCTGATCAACCATCACCCTTCTGACATCGTACCCTCCAATTCTCAACGTTACCACCAAAAAATACTCATGGGGCTGTATGGTCTCAACCATCTCCTCATCCGAAAAGCCTAGAATCAGGGGGACACGCACCTTGGCTCTCTTCAATACTTGGGAATGATCCTCGGCCGGGGATCGAGACACCGACAGTACTCGAGAGGGGCAAGATCCAGTCCTTCCCGGGGCCGCAAAGATAACGTTAATCGTACCCAGAGGGAGTCTTGATAAAGCGTCCCCACGCACCTCTGAACCTGCTTGGCCCGCCCTTCCACTGGAGTGATGCAAAAGTTGTGTTAATTTCCCTTCACGGACCAGCTGTTCCAAGTGATCCCATAAATTCCTGCAATTATTCGTCGTGTGCCCATGATCCTGATGATAGTGGCAATATAAGTTCGGGTTGCGTTTCCTAGGCTCTCCCGCCATCTTGTTCGGCCATTTGAAGAATGACTCATTCTTTATCTTCTCCAAAACTTGCTGCACTGGCTCTCAAAATACTGCATTAACCACCTGGGCGTCCGCTGAACCCGATTGCCCAACAAAATCCCTCCGGGGTCGGTTGCTATTATAACGATCCGACCTGAAATCCCTCCTCTCCTGGGGGATCACCTTGGCCTTTCCTTTTCCCTGAAGTTGATCTTCCTCTACCCTTCTGTACTTATCTATTCTATCCATCAGTTGGTGCACACTGGTGACAGGTTTACCCGTCAAGGATTTCCTCAAATCGTGATTAGCTGGGAGACCAGCTTTGAAAGTGGTTATAGCCACAGCATCGTTCTTTCCCTCTATTTCATTAAACATTTCCCAGTACCTATCCGAGTAATTCTTGAGAGTCTCGCCCTCTCGCATAGACAGAGTCAGTAAAGATCCCAAAAGCCGAGGAGTCCTGCTGCATGTAATAAAACGAGCACCAAAAGCCCGCGTCAGTGTTTTGAAAGATCCAACAGAATTGGCCCTTAAGCCGTTGAACCACCTCATCGCCGTCGGACCCAAACTCGATGGAAAAACTTTGCACATCAAAGCCTCGTCCCAGGAGTAGATAGCCATTTTCTGGCTGAAATAGCTTACATGTTCTAACGGGTCAGACCGTCCATCATACAGGGAGAACGTAGGCTGATGGAATCGCCGAGGATGAATCGCATCGTCTATGTTTCTCGTAAAGGACGACTTGGAAATTTGACTCAAGGCTTTGTTCATGGCATCGTTTCCCAAGCCCTTGCTAGGTGGACTTATACGCTTACGTCGATAGCGGCGCTCCTCTTCATAGGAGAAAATCTCGCTTGGTGGAGTTCTCGATCTCCACCTATAACTAGCTCCATCCAACTCCTCAGATGACGGTTCGGAGGAAGGTGGGGAGCGCTTCCGCCGTGCATGGCGCAACTCTCTCTTCAAATCTGCAATCTCACGTTGCAGATTCCCATCATGCTTCACGTGGGAGACATGACTCTTCCCACGAGAGTGGCTTCTGGTGGTATGAGTTGTATGTACACTCCCCTCATGGCCTTCTCTCCGTTCGGGACTCCTTCGAGGATCACCATGCTTGGAGCCCCTTGACTCTGCCTGGTGCAGGTTGGCATCCTCCTGATGCGGTCCTGCCGTGTGGTGATGTGGACCCACTTCCTCCATCAGAAACGTTGCACCAGAAGTCCTTTAAGTTAACACAAGCTCTTCCCACAGACGGCGCCAATTGTAAAGACTCGATTTGTAGTGACTCAAAATGATATTGGGTTCGCACGTAAATAGGCCCAAACAATATAATTTGTAGAGCGTGGGTATTAAGAACTAGATTAACTTTTGTGGAATGAAAAGATTCACCCTCTCGTATATTGAAGGCTCAGAGCTGACACAACGATTATTTTGTTTTGGTAATCGATACAGTTCTTATTCTTTCTACGTTCTTCTTCCTAAGTCTATGCTTTCTTTCTTTCTTTTTTGTTCCGATCCCCTTCTTGCATGTTCTTCTTTCAGTTTATATACCACCTTCTGTGTTCCATTCTCACCACACACGTGTAGGTTGGGTTCGGGGGATTTCTTTCTGTCCCATCTAGCACCTCCTGGAACTTCCTATGGGAAGCTGTAAGACTGCTTCCTTACTGTTCAGGTATCACCTCCACATTAATGCGGCCAGAGAGTTGGTTGAGAGGTAATCAATGCGGAGGCAGCTGTAGTTATAGATATTTGTTTGTCTTTTCTTTCTTACCCTTGGTCTGTTATCCCATCTTCAGTGGTGACATAATTCCGAGGTCCGGTTGTAACAAGACCGCGTCCTGATCGTCCTCGGATGCATACTGCCGAGGAGTATGGTGTCCTCGGACGAATACGGAACTCTACTTTCATGATATTGACTACCACCCCCCCTCAATAATTGCCTTATGACCGGACTTGGCCTCCTCGGACGGATATGCATCCTCGGATGGGCCACAGGCCCAACGATCCTGACCTTAATGGGCCTGTTGATTGACTGGCCCCCACAGATGGTATATAATTTAGAGAATTTTTCCAAGTTAAGGTAAATATCATACTCCCTAATATATATATAATTTTTTTTTTTTTTTTTTTACAATTTTAGGCAATAGCTGCATCTCTGACCGTATCATGCATTCTTTCAAGACTAAAATACAAAATTCATCTTCTATGTTTCACTAAAATTTATTTCAAACCTCTAACTTTTAGGTTTATTCAATTAAGACTTTTCCATCAACTTTTGTTATATGCTATGGTTAATTTTCCAATTTTTTTAAATTTTTCTTTAAATTTTTCTTTAATTAATGATTGAAAAGTATTTTCCAGATTTTTTTTTTTCAAAAAATTTTAATAAAAGTTGAAGGAAATGTCTTAATTGAATAAATCTGAAACTTAATAGACTGAAATGAACGAAAGCAAGGTTAAAGGACTGAAATGAATTCTGAAGAAACTTAGAGGATGAGTTTTGCATTTTAGCCTTCTTTTAATAATGGTATAGATGAATTTCTCAATTTCTCCTGAATTTAGTTTGTCCATTTGTGTGCTTGAGCTAATTAATGAGTTGTCCATCTTTTTACTTAAAGCGAACAGTACTGAAATACATGGGAGCAGTGTATATTAATATACTTCAAACACCCAAATTCGAATGAATATTTTAATAAGCATACAAGTAGAGGCTCTAATTGAAACCCTGAAATCATATGGTCATTAGCCGCGCACACAAAGTGGTAAGGTATTCTCTTATTCAATGGTTAATTTTAGACAATTGTTGAACCCTTCTGTTTTTCAACATTTTGCTTAAGGAAGACGAAAGAGAGAAAATTAAACAACTTAGACAGGCACATGATATGATATGATGATCGAGTCTTTCAGGTTGAGAATGAAAGAAACAACCGCATCTTAAGTCTTTGTTTGGGGTTTTCTAGGAGCGAGAAAGAATTCGCTTTGTCTCTCTCTTTCGAACATGTCAAAACTAGGTTGAATTTCTCTATAAAATTTAAAACAAGGGGTTGAAGCTTTGAATGAAAATGTCAAAACGACAAAGTTCAAACTATTTATTAGTATACAACTTGGTAAATTTTTATTTTTTGTTTTGTTAAGGTCATTAAAAGAAACTACTAAACAACAACGTTATGAGTACGCATTGTCACATAGGTTGATATGCATCCAGTAGATTGGTTAATTCATGGAAAGTAAACAAATAGTGCCTCATTTCACTGGTTAATTCATGGAAAGTAAACAAATAGTGCCTCATTTCACATTTGTTCCAAGTAATTCAATATTACACACGAGTTACGCACGTATTTACAAATACATAAATATTTAATATTTGAAATAGTAAGCATTCACGTTCGTTATTTTCAAATTATTCTATTTTACATTTTTAGAAGTTATTTTATCAATTATACCATACAATTTTATAACACGCATAATATCTTAACTTTTATTTTTTATATACAACACATTAAAATAATATATTTACACAAATATACCGCACAACTTTTATTTTCCTAAAGAATGAAAGAGTCGCAAAGGGTGAAAGAGAAAATAATGAGAATAAAATATATTAAAAACTTATACCATGTACCATCATAAATTTATGAGAATACTGTAACACTATTATATTTTAATGCTAAGCCAATGCCAAATCTCAAATTTTAAGTAGTTTCAGTTACAGTGTAACAACGCGTGTGTAATAGTTTTTGTCCTTAATTTCAATTATGCTAGAAGGTGGTGTTAGTATCTGACATAGACTAACCTCGTTTATGTTTCAAAATTGCCAGTGGCCGAAAAAGGCCACTCAGAAGTCAAAACTCAGGGCCAATAATGAAGAATATTTTATCAATTATGATATCATGAATGACGTCTTAGGCTACACACTCTCTGTCTATGTGGTTCACAGTTCACACATATATTTTCCCCTGGTCAGCTCACTTAGTGGACCCATACGCTTTTGTTTGGCCTATTTCCAGCATTTTTTTTTTCACCGTGTTTTTAATTATGGAAAGAATCGGTTACGTATAAGAGCCTTCCTTGAAGCTTTTAGCTGCCGTCTCTGACCTTTGTAGACCCCACAAATTGTTCAAATAGGTTTATGTTTAGATTGAGATTTTTGTCAAATGTACCATTATACTTATTAAAAAATAAAGCTTTAAAAAACTATGTATAAAAAAATAAACTCAAAAAAAAAGGAAGAAAATGTTTAATCCAAACACTCCACAAATTTCCTACAAGAAGAACTTTGTGGGGTAGTACTGTTGAGTGTTGATTATATAAGAGATATGTAATAGAATTGAATCTCTCTATTTGCCAAGCAATATTCGATAGTCTGATATGTCATGGCTTCTACTACTACGTACTTGCCTAACCATGATACATAATGTTTATCATCCTTGACTTGACAACTAACGTTGTTTGGCTTGGGGAGTTCATACTCATAATACTACATTTTCAAAAACAAAATTAGAATGTGAAAATTATGAACCAATTATTTTCTTTTTCCTCTTCCTTTCAATCATAGCTAACTTTGAAAAAGAGATCGACACTCCCGGTTCCTTTCACATAATAGTCATTTTCAAGCTAATTATGTGAAAGAATTGAGCACCACTATTTTACATGTAAGGTTCCAAGAGCTTTCTTTATTGTGTGTCTAAAACATATCAACAATTGTGTAGATTGTGATGTGGGTTTGGATTCTAAGAATTCTCACATATATATTGGAAGTTTCTAAAGCCTTGTGAATATCAATAAACAAAATAATTAGGGCAATTTGTAGATACATTGTGTTATAAAGACTTGTCACTTAGGTGAACTGCTCCTAACACAAGTCAAAATCGTGTTATATTTCTTATAATTGTTTATACTAATTTTTTTCTCAACATTGTTAGAGATATATTAGACATATTACCCTAATGTAATAGGTCCAACCCCACTCCTACTTGTACTAGTAGTCTAGGGTTTAATCGCTTATATATACTCATATTAGGGTTTATTGTAACATAGGTTTTATACTAGACTCTTACATAATAAAGATGTAACCCTTAAGGGCTCCGTGGATGTAAGCTGACAAGGTTGTACCATGTAACCTTCGTGTTCTCAGTATTCCTATTCTATGGTTCCTCTTCCGCATCCACTCTAACATATACAATATGATATAATGCGTTGCGTTGCTAATATATTTAACAAACATTATACAACTTTATTGCACATGTAAAATTAATAATAATAATAACTACAAGCAGTTTTTCATGTGTTAAGAAGCACAATGCAATGTTTCCAGAGTTTTCCTTTGTGTGCGTGAGGTCATTAATGACACCTTTACCGCGTATGGCAGTGACAAAGTGCGGCTTAATCAAATCAACCGTGTTATGGTAGACTAAAAGTTGTATCCAGTAAAGAGTTTACTTAAAATGTAAATACAATATTGATGAGTAAAATTAATGTTAAGTTTCCTTGTAATCATCAAGGAAGTTCTTTGTGATCGATTTGAGTATTAGTTTTCTACTTTAAGCTTGAAATTGCTCACCTCTACATAGCTCGGCCAATGATGCGAATTAATATTCTAATAAGTATAAAATAAGTAGTATGGTTGCCCTAATTGAAACCCTAATCTAATGGACACCAGCTGCACACTGAGTGGTTTTCTCTCATTCTATGGTTAATTTAGACTCATAATATTGAACCCTTCTCATTCCACATGTTGAACCCTTCTTTTTCAGGTTGAGAATGAAAAATACAACCGCGTCTAAATTTTTTCAGTCTTTGTTTTTGTTTTTGATTTTCTAGGAGCCAGAAATCATTCTCTCTCTCTCTCTCTCTCGAACATGACAAAACTAGCTAGGTTGAATTTCTCTACAAAATTTGAAACAAGGGTTGAAAATTTTGTAAGAAAATGTCAAGGACAAAGTTCAAAGTTCAAACTGGTTAAAATTAAAAGCAATAGTATACAACTTGGTCGTAACTCGTAAGTATTATTTATTACGAGTACGCTATGTCAGATAGGTCGATCTGCATGTAGCAGGTTGATTAATTCAATGGAAGTAATTAAATCAAAGAAACTGTGCATTGATCACTTCACATTTGTTCCATGTAATTAGAAATTAAAAACATTTGGTAACGGAAGGTAACGGAAGTTACTAATTAAAAACATTTTAATTAAAAACATTTTGAGGAAATCTATACCACTTCATTGTCGAACCAGATTGAGGACGTTACTAATCTCATCCTGGTTAAGGTAACGGAAGGAATGAACTTAGAGCTGACCAGAAGCTTCACCAAAGAAGTTCTTTCAGCCCTTAAGCAACTCCATCCCTACAAGTCTCCCGGCCTGGACGGTATGTCTGCATTTTTCTTTCAAAAATATTGGAGTATTGTAGGCAATAATGTAACAAACGTGGTGCTGAATGTACTTAATTCTGGAATGTCCATGGCTGAAATAAATAAAACTAATATAGCTCTTGTGCCAAAATGCAAAAATCCTCTAAGAATGACTAATTTTAGGCCTATTAGCCTTTGTAATGTTGTTTATAAGCTCATTTCTAAAACTTTGGCTAACCGTCTTAAAGCTATTCTTCCTTATATTATTTCAGAGAATCAAAGTGCTTTTGTGGCTAACCGACTCATCATTGACAATGTTTTGGTGGCTTATGAGATTATGCACTATATAAAGCGTAAAAGAGATGGGAATGATAGCTTTATGGCTGCAAAGCTAGATATGAGCAAAGCTTTCGACAGGGTGGAGTGGTCCTTTATTGACAAGGTAATGAGGAGAATGGGCTTTAATGAGTCTTGGATTGATTTGGTGATGAAGTGCATAACCTCGGTAACGTACTCAGTCATCATAAATGGTTCGGTTCATGGATGTATTGTGCCAACTAGGGGCCTTAGACAAGGCGACCCTCTATCTCCCTATTTGTTCCTTCTTTGTGCGGAAGGCTTCACAGCTCTTATCAATGAAGCAACAAGATGCCAACAGCTGAATGGCATAACCATTTGTAGAGGGGCACCAAAAATCAGCCACCTTTTCTTTGCCGATGACAGCCTCCTCTTTTGTAAGGCAAATAGAGTTGAATGCAACAAGCTGATGGAAATACTAAGAATCTATGAATCGGCTTCGAGGCAAAAGATCAATACCGAGAAGTCCTCAATATTTTTCAGCCCAAACACTTCTCAAGAGCGAAAGGATGAAATCTTAAGCATTCTTGGGCCTATGAACGACTCGCGGCACGCAAAGTATCTTGGTCTCCCCTCCATTATTGGTCGCTCAAAAAAACAAATCTTTGCGGAAATAAGAGAAAAGGTGGGAAAGAAGTTGGCTGGCTGGAAAGGTAAGCTTCTCTCAATGGGAGGCAAAGAAATCCTAATCAAAGCGGTTGCGCAAGCCATCCCCTCCTACACTATGAGTTGTTTCCTTCTCCCAATGAGCCTTTGTGAAGACCTTGAAAGGGATTTGAGAAGCTTTTGGTGGGGTCAGAAGCAGCAAGAATCTAAGGTTGCTTGGGTTGGTTGGAAGAAAATGTGCAAACCAAAATCCCTCGGTGGATTGGGTTTCCGTAATTTGCATGCATTCAATTTGGCCTTACTTGCAAAACAGCTCTAGAGGATTTTTACGAACCCAAGCTCCCTGGCTGCCCGAATTTTGAAGGCTAAATATTTTCCATATGAAGACATACTGAATGCTGGTCTAGGCAGCAGCCTCTCGTTCACGTGGCGAAGTATTTTCCAAAGTATGAAGTCATTAAGAACGAACTCGTTGGCGAGTTGGAAACGGGTGTCTAATTCACATTTGGGAAGACAAGTGAATCCCAACCCCTTCCACATTCAAAGTTATTTCCCCTCCGAGAGATTTTGGAGATTACCCCATGGTTTCCTCCCTCATTGACCAAGATACTAAGTGGTGGAAGGCCAATGTAGTAAGGACACTCTTCTTGCCCTTTGAAGCAGATATGATTCTAAAAATTCCTCTAAGCCAGCAGCTGCCAGAGGATTCACTGATATGGATTGGGAACAAAAGAGGGGTGTTCACGGTTAAAAGTGCATACCACATTGCTGCCAAGCTTCAGTCAGATAAGGATTTGGGAGAAAGCTCATCCGGAGACTCAAAAAGCATTATTTGGAAAAAAAACTTTGGAAAATGAAACTCCCTCCAAAGATCAAGATCTTTGCTTGGAGAGCCTGTGCTAATAGCCTCCCTGTGTATGTGAAAATGGCGGAAAGAGGAATTCAATTGTGCTGCGACTGCCCTGTATGTGGAGAAGATTTTGAAAGCCTAACTCATGCATTAATCCAATGTGATTTTGCTCTGTCAGTTTGGGCTTTTTGGAATGACTGCCCCTTACTTCTTCTTTTGAATGCCTTGGACTTCACTGATATAGTTCTTCATTTCTGTTCAAGCCCCAATAGTGAGCACTTAGATTATTTTTTTGCTACTGCCTGGGCAATTTGGCACAACCGGAACCAACTAGTGCATAATGAGAAGGGCCTCTCTCCGCTGCAAATCTGGGATTTAGCGAGAAGTATTATTCAGGATATCCATGAAGCCAACAATAAGCTCAGTTATGCAAAATATGAATCGAATGTGGGCTGGTTGGCCCCTTCGCCTGGATATTTCAAAGTTAATGTGGATGGTGCGTCGCCATTGGATGGAAATGGCACCTCTAGTGTGGGTGCAATTGTTCGCAATAGTGATGGAAAGGTTGTTGCAGCTCTTTGCAAGGCTCTGCCATCTATTTATCCAGCCGAGTGGACTGAGCTTTTTGCTTTAGAACAAGGCATCTCTCTAGCTCAGCAAATGGCGATCTCGAAAGTCATTTTTGAATCCGATGCTGCTTTTGCAATTCAGGCCATTTCTCAGGGCTCTTGTGGTGGAGAGATTGGTCACTTAATCCAAGGTATCCTGGAAGCAAAGTCCTCTTTCACGGATTGCTCCTTCAGACACGTAAACAGGGCATTCAATGGTGCTGCTCACGAGCTGGCCCAATATGCAAAATGGAATAACGCTAGTCATGTATGGAAGGATGTTTTTCCCCTGTTTTTGAATTCCTTGTTCCATTCTGTATTGAACTAATGCTATCTGAGTGTGCTCTGTTTCTGTCCTATATGGACTCTGTTTTCGGACTGTATTCTCTGCCCTGTTATTTTCTTCTCATGCTTAATGAAATTTCATTTTCCTCTCAAAAAAAAAAAAAAAAAAAAATAGTATCCTGCGTGCATACGTAAAAAAGGTTATACTGAGAGTCAAATTTTGCTAGAAGGTGGTGCATGTTTCTAAATTCTGATAAAGACCTAACCTCGATCTACATATTGATACATGTTTCAATATTGCTAGTGGCCGAAAACACCACTCAGAACCAACGAGGAATCGAGAATATCTTCATGATATCAAGAATGACGTCTAGCTAATGGACCCATAAGCTTTTTGTTTGGTCTATTTCTGAAACTATTGGTATAAAGCTTTTTGCTGCCATCCAGTCCTTTGTAGACCCTACAAATTGTTCTAGTAATCGTATGTTTAGATTAGTTTTTTTGCCAACAAATTATTTGCTTATTTGTTGAAAATAAATAAATGTATAAATTATACTCTAAAAAAAATGCTTTAAAATATATATATATATATATATATATATTTATATATTCATAAACAATAAACTAAAATACAAGTTTAATCCAAACTCACTTCTAAATATCTTACAATGAGAAAAAAAATATCTTAAGTGTCCCAAAACTTAAACTATTGAAATATGATGAATTTAATTATTTAACTAATATTTCTAACACTCCCCTTTACGTGTGGGCCGAAACTACTTTTTGATAGGTGAGACTCAATACGTGGGAATTTAAATGGGAGATAAAATGGAGGAGACAATGATCAAATTTAAGATTTTATGCTTTGATATCATATTAAATTTTCAATTGTCCCAAAAGTTTAATTATTTAACCAATACTTCTAACAGTTGGCTAAATTGTTGATTATGTAAGAGATATGTACGTAATATAAAATTTCATTTTGTGTAATCCATTGTGAGATATAGAAAACAAGAATTTTAATATTAGCAAATAAATTATCATATAAAAAATAATTAAATGCTCTATATATATATATATATATATATATATATATTGAGAATCAAAAACTCAATATTTAAAGGCGGTCTAATGCTTTAAAAAATTTCTTATATACACATAGGTCCAAATTACAGTGTGATAATTATTATAGTACGTAGCCCATCATAAATTGTTTAATTCTACCTTCTTACATGAAATTGAAATGTGAACTAAGAAATTATAAATATCATACATAGAAAGCAGAAGAATATAGGTTATGGACTTATAAATTGCTCAATTTCATCTTAAAAGAAATTGAAAAGTTTAGAAATATGAAATATCGCAGAGTTCTGCTTATCTGAAGTTCTACTAAATTCTAGAAGCCGGCCAAATTAGTAAGGAAATCTATTGTGGCGTCTACTGAATAAACATTAAACAAGTGTCATTTTCCTTGAACCTTCATCCGGTAATCATGGTTAGGATTAGGCACATCAAGCTATTTCCCGGCCCTTAATTTGTTGTAATGCTACAGTAGTCACACTGAATATTTTACAATATCTTTTCAAACTATTTTGGCAAATTCTTATTAATTTTCACCTGACTTATTACTTTTTGAGTAATATTACTATCACAAATTATTTTATAATATTTTAAAGTAGTAAATTTTTATCAATTTTCTTCTTGACTCATCACTAATATTATATTTTTTACTTACAAATAACTATTTACCATATCAGTAAATTGTAAAAAAGTATATAAAATAGTTTATGACTTTAATATTTTCTTTTTATTTATCAATAAACTCTCATCACATCAACAATTTATTAAATAATTTGTGTTTTTAACATTTATTTTTTTTCTCTGTGGATATCTTGGTATCTTGCTACAGTTTACGGCAGTCAACCATGGCATTTTACAATATTTGACTTCACACTATTATTTATCCTTTTTGGGATTAACAAGAAGCCCAAAGAGGTGAACTCTCTATAACCCATGTAACAAGGACAGCATTATGAGCCTTTCTTTGTTCCAAGTTGCTACAAGCATAAATGACTCCAAGTAAATTTGAAGCTATTTTAGTACCAAACATGATGTAATAATCAAAGAGATCATTCGTATATAGTTTTAGTTATAATTTTTTTAATACATCATATGACGTATTTAAATAATAATTATTGTGGGGGGCAAAAGACTAATAGGCCCATGTCGATGTCTACACTGGGCCAAGGGCCTAACCCAAGGAAAAAGCCCCTCCTCGGTCATGGGAAGGGAAAGCCCCTCCTCGGCCATGGGGAGAATCCTCCTCTGCATGGATATAGTCGAGGATAAAAGAGACAACCCGCCACTAGTAATGACACTCCAAATCGTTCCACAGAGTAGGAAAAGTACTAAAGCAGAAAAGGACAATGGAGAAAACGGAAGTGTCTAAGGGAAATGTTGCCATTACTGCATTTAGTGTCTTGTGCCTGACATGGCCATACTTCTCTGTCCTTACAACCACTCCCAACAACTGGAGGAAAGGGTTGATGGGACAAGTACCTACCTCAGGGACCCCATTCAGGAGGAAGAAAACTACTATAAAAAGGGAGTAAAGAGAGATGGAAAAGAGGGGGGCTAAGACCCCCCATCCCACCAGAGGCACCAGAAAAAGCTCCCCGGACCGTGCCGAGGAGCAATCCCCTCTAGTAAACTCGATCCATGAAGAACACCGTGATTATCGTTGTTCATAAACCAAAAGCCTAGCTCTTTGGCCCACTTTCTACAAATTCATTGTACCGAGCTCATTAGTCTAACGTCCCAAACATCTTGGGCAGGGCCTAAAAAACGTGACCCTACAATTGGCGCCGTCTGTGGAGAGGGCTTGTGTGTTGGTAAATGCAGCGGTTAATCACGGTTAAGCTCCTATTAGCAAGAGTCCCTCAAGAGGACCATTTTGGCGATGGTGCAAGCTACGCGAAAGCCCCCATCATCTCCAAGAACACACCATCGTTGCCATAACTCAGCCTCCGCTTGGGTCCACGCTTTGAAGTGTTCATTACGCAGGAAGGATTGCTAAATGGAGCGCAGTTCTAGGGGCTTTCGACGTTAGGCACATGCCCCGGGGACCCGTCAAGGGGCTAATCCTCGAGGGTCTAATGGTCTTGTTCGCCGAATTTCCTTTGGAGAAAAAAAAAGTGTAAGTGCTAGACAGAACCAAGGTTTTGCATGGTCCTCAGACTCAAACCTATGGGGAAACTAGTCACTCTAAAAGCCTAAGTGCTAGACATAACCAAAGTCTTGCATGGTCCTCGGACTCAAACCTATGGGGAAACTAGTCACTCCAAAAGCCTAAGTGCTAAACAGAACCAAGGTCTTGCACGGTGCTCGGGCTCAAACCTATAGGGAAACTAGTCACTCCAAAAGCCTAAGTGCTAGACAGAACCAAGGTCTTGCATGGTCCTCAAACTCAAACCTATGGGGAAAATAGTCACTCTAAAAGCCTAAGTGCTAGACAGAACCAAAGTCTTGCATAGTCCTCGGACTTAAACCTATAGGGAAACTAGTCACTCCAAAAGCCTAAGTGCTAGACAGAACCAAGGTCTTGCATGGTCCTCGGGCTCAAACCTATAGGGAAACTAGTCACTCCAAAAGGCTAAGTGCTAGACAGAACCAAGGTCTTGCATGGTCCTCGGACTCAAACCTATGGGGAAACTAGTCACTCCAAAAGCCTAAGTGCTAGACAGAATTAAGGTCTTGCATGGTCCTCGAACTCAAACCTATGAGGAAACTAGTCACTCCAAAAGCCTAAGTGCTAGACAAAACTAAGGTCTTGCATGGTTCTCGAACTCAAACCTATAGGAAACTAGCTACTTCAAGAAAGGCCTAAGTCTTAGGCGAAATAGAGGTCCAACGAGGCCCTTGAACCTCCGGTTTTATGGAAACTAACACACAATGGTACCTTTCTAAGTGTTTAGACTAGGTACAGTCATGCCCCGATCCTCGGACCAGACACCTAAAGCGAGTTAAAGCGATGAATATCGTCGGAAACGTGGAAAAGAACCCTAGTACCCGGCGACCCCCTCGAACAGTTTATTTTAGGTTACACGTCCTCGAGCGGCCACCCCCTTCGCAGTACAGAACATGCGGCTGTTATCCTGATTAGTCTTATATAGTTAACCTACTTAAAGTTAGTATTGTTGTGCCCGTCAGTTTTGATAAGTTCAAAATGATAGCTCTTTACTGGCAATGGCATCGGTTCTAAGTATCGCTCGGAAGAAAAGACACTAGTACATCCATTCACAAAATAATTATTGCAAAAAAGAAAGGATACGCAAAATGAGATAAAATTATCTTTTATTAGACAAAGAAATAATACATTGTACATAAAAGGGCTTAGACAAGCCTATATTAGAAGCTAATTAAAAAAAAAGGGCACACGGGAACGACGAATCCTCAATCTAGCTCCAACAGCAATAGCACAAGTACGGATGACACCGGCGGTGGAAGAGAAGAAGAAGCGGAGGTGCCCGATCCACGACCTTGCTCTAGCAGCAACCAAGCAAGTCTGGATGGCATCGGCGGTGGAAAAGAAGAAGAAGCAGGGACGCTAAAATCTCCATACTTGCTCTAGCAGCAATCGAGCAAATATGGATAGTACCGGAAATGGGAAGCCCAAACCCTCACATGCGTGGCACACGGCGCTGGATGAAAATCCCAGTGCTGTCGCACCAAAAATCTGATGTGACCTACACCTGCTTCGGATTTTGGCTGAAGGAAGAGAGACTCCTTTCTTGTCCAGTCGAGGGGGAGAAATATTTTCAACCTTTGCCTCCCTTGCCCTGACTGGGCCATTCTGAATCTCGAAGATACCCAAGGCTTCTGAAGAGAGTTTTGTTCCTTCACCCTCACCCTAACCGTGACCATTTCACTCCCTAAATCTCAGTCACTCTCATAGTAGGGACTTTGGGAACATTTGGGGAGTTAGAAACCTGAAAAACTCAAGGGTTTGTAAATAAAGGGGGATGATCTCCCACCGCATGTCTTATATAGGGGACAAATCTAGAGGCAATCAATTCGCCCCAAATCTCCAAGAAGGGATTACAAACGAGATAAATCTCGCTCAAATTCTAAAGTAGTCTTCAGCCGTTGGATGTATGTCACCTTGTGAAAGGGCCCCAATTAAAGCACGCCTCGTGTATCGAAACGACAAGAACGCGGCTTAGATAGACTAAAAGAATGTCTCACAGCCAGGAACGCGCCTTAGGCAAACGAAGAGACTCTGACATTAATGGAGGGCAAGACTTGGCAAGTCGTGACAGAGGCCCGTTGTCACCAAAACCCTCCTCTTCGTCCAAGGAGCCGGATAGCAAGATTTTGATGGGCTATTGTGGGGGGGTAAAAGACTAATAGGCCCATGTCAATGTCTACACTGGGTCAAGAGCCCAGCCTAAGGAAAAAACCCCTCCTCGATCATGGGAAGGGAAAGCCCCTCCTTGGCCATGGGGAGAATCCTCCTCGGCATGGATATAGCCGAGGATAAAAAAGGCAACCCGCCACTAGTAGTGACACTCCATATCGTTCCACAGAGTAGGAAAAACACTAAAGCAGAAAAGGACAACAGAGAAAACGGAAGTGTCTAAGGGAAAGACTGCCATTATTGCATTTAGTGCCTTGTGCCTGACACGGCCATACTTCTCTGTCCTTACAACTACTCCCAACAACTGAAAGGAAGGGCTGATGGGACAAGTACCTACCCTAGGGATCCCATTCAGGAGGAAGAAAACTACTATAAAAAGGGAGTAAAGAGAGATGGAAAGGAGGGGTGCTAAGACCCCCCATCCCACCAGAGGCACCAGAAAAAGCTCCTCGGACCGTGCCGAAAAGCAATCCCCTCTGGTAAACTCGATCCATGAAGAACACCATGATTATCGTTATTCATAAACCAAAAGCCTAGCTCTTTGGCCCACTCTTTACAAATTCATTGTACCGGACTCACTGATCTAAAGTCCCAAGCATCTTGGGCAGGACCTGATAAACGTGACCCTACAATTATATATAGATTCTCATAAATAAAAAATACTCATAGATAGTTTTATAAATAGATAGTTTTATAAATTGGTATATAATGAATTGAAAAAGATAATTTCAAACCAATTTAGAATTAAATTGTCCTTAACACAAACTCAAATTATTGTTTTTTTTTTATGCTTAGGAAGGAGAACCGCGTATTGTAGTGACAATTCGACCTGATGGATCCACACTGTTCTCTACACAAGATTACAAAAACTGAAAGTGATTGACCTGAATATGTGAACCCGTGTGTGTATGGTTAAAAATCAGAAAACATTTGGCCCATTTGGGTCGAGATCGTTGAATTTCCTTCTCAATAAGCAAATTCCCTGCAAATCAACAGGCCTGCTGGTTCAATCCAGTTCTGTTTTTTCTCAAATATTCAAGGTTGTTCAGATTTCTGACAATGACACCATGTGTACGCGACACCAAGTGTCAACCTTAGCATTTTTTATCAGGGAATCAGGGACATTCACATGTCGATGGTGTAAGTAAAAGCAAATTTGGTAACATTTCAATTCATTATCAATTTTCCTCATCTAATTAAAAAAAGTAACTACATGAGCTGGACTATTTTTGGTGTTGTGGTTGATTCTGTCTAGGAGAGGAATAATAAAAGCAATTTAACTAGTTTTTATTAGGTCGAGATGGGAAAATCTTTTATCCTCTCACAATGGAGTTGTTGTGATTGAATTTTGTTACTGGAAAAGAAATTCTCTAATGGTATTGTAAAATAGAAGAGGGATACTTCAGAGTCTTCAGTTCCTTGTATAATTCACAGACCAAATTGATAAAACCCCTTACAAAAAAATAACTAAAGGATTAAGGTAGGTTTAGAGGCTCATTATTACAATCTATTAATTAGCCTCATGTATTTGGCCATTTGTTAGCTTGCTTCGTTTATTTGGTTAGATACAGTAACTTTTTTTTTGAGAAAAAGTTAGATACAGTAACTTAGAATAACCATGTTAACTATGTTCAAGTTTGTTTTTCGGCACGATCCTACTTGTATATCTGTGAGGTCTCTAAATTTTATGTGTCATATTATGAAGAGTTAACATCTTGGATTTTATTTATATATACTATAGATTTTTTTTAGCTATAATTATAATTTTATTCAACTTATTCTATATACAAAAAATGATTCAACCCAAACACAAGGAAATTTGGATTGCACTTTTACTATGTCTCCTAATAGCATGGCATTTACTAACAAAGTCAATAAAATATTGAATAGGAGTATTTATTTGGATTTATTGGGAAATTTTTATTTTTTATTTTTTATACAAGATAGAATTTCTACTCTAGTCTAATCTAAGTGTATATGTGTGTAGAGCTCCCTCCTAAAGACTTGAACTTCGGCATTTTCCCTCCACACCCCACAAGCACTTATACCTGTGGAATGACTACCGTATCAAAGGTGCGCAGTGGTGATTTATTGGGAAACTTCAAACTTAGAAAAAGGTAAACTTCAAACTTAAACCTCAACCATAGTAGCCACCATCCCCACAACACACCACCACCACCTGGAATCCATCACCACCACCAAAAAAAAAAAAAAACCAAAATCATAGAGAGGGAGAGAGACAAGACACAGAGACCCTACCAAACCCACCACCCATAGCCGCTGCAAAACCCACAACAACCATCAACCAACCCACCATTGAAACCTACCATCACCGAAACCCACCATCACCGAGACCCATCACTTTGACCCACCACTAAAACCCAACCACCGATTCAACTCCACCACTGAAACCCAACCCCACAATCACCAAATTATCATCCCTAAAATCCAGCCACCATTGAAACCCACCATCACCAAAACCCACCATCAGCGAAACCCACCATCATTGAGACCCACCACCAAAACTCACCCACCGATTTATCTCCACCATCGAGACCAACCCAGCAACCACCAAATCTCCACCCCTAAAACCCAGCCATCATTGATTTGATCCAACCAAAAGTGTGTTAGACAAGAAAAGATAGATTAAAGAGAAACAAAGAGAATAGAGAGAAGATGGAGAAGAGAGAAATAGAGAGAGCAGAGGGAGAGACAGAAAAGAGTGAAATAGAGAGAAGAGGGAGACATGGTGAAATAGAGAAAAGAGGGAGACATAGTGAAGAGTGAAATAGAGAAAAGAAAGAGAAAAGGGAGAGTCAAATAAGAGAGAGAAGTGGGAGAGTTAATAAAATATTAGTTTTTAGGTTTATATCCTATGAATAGTGAGGTTGCATATATGCAACGTTAGAGCATTAGCATTAGGGGGTGTAAAACACCCTCCCCCCAATTGGTATTTTACCAACTAAAGCCTTAAAAAATCCCCCACATCTGGGTATGTAAACCCTTTCTTTTTTCTTTTTTTTTCCATCTTAGCTACAGTAAGTGTGGGTATTTAGAATTTACTATCTCTAGTATGTATAAGTAAAATAATATTGTTTTCTCTCTCCTCTTTGCTTCTCACTCTTTGACTCTCTCTTTTCTCTTATTCTTTTCTTCTTTTCTCACTCTTCTTTGACTCTTCACTCTTCTTCCCTCTTAGTCTTCTCTCTCTCTCTCTCTCTCTCTCTCTCTCTCTCTCTCTCTCTCTCTCTCTCTCTCTCTCTCTCTCTATATATATATATATATATATATATACCAATAGCTCTAACAACAAATACAAGATTTTCCTCTTTCAAATCTTCTTTCATTGACACTGCTCCAACTGCCTCTAACCGGACCTTTGTTGTGCCTTGTAGAAAAACAAGAATTACACTTAGGAATGGATGATACATAAAAATGACAATGTTTTGCTTCAGCACATCAACACATCTTGCATAAAAGGGGGGGGGGGGGAAGAGAGAAGAAATGACAAAATAATTCTCTTTCATATGTAGGTTAAAGACATAAGTCACATAACTACAAGTAATATTGTTACAGGAACTTGTAGCAGCATGATCTGCATCACTTATGCTTTACTTACAACTCTGTCCGTTCAGTTCATTTAACAGTTTGTGTTTATGCACAACACAAACACATATCAAGTATGCATAAACTTCAGCAACACAAAAGCATAATTGTGTGTTGACCAGTGCATATTTGCAAATGACCATTGCTTAAACTTCCAATGATATCATCAGAAATAACAAAGAAGCAAATCTTCTATTCATTTTCATTTTTTCTCGTGCATACACACAAAGAGCCAATTTTCATATGGACTAGATCATTGTATCTGCACATTGCATATGCTTATTTACTTACACCACATGAGGTGTATTTCTCTTCTTTTTTATTTTTATAAGGGAAATTACATTCGGACCACCTTCATTCACATGATATAGAAACACCCTACCTAGTCAAGTTGGAGACTTCCCCTAAAGTACTTAAAAAATATGACCATTCTTGTACATCTTAGCAAAATGTATAGACGTCAACACTCCCTGTACTATGACTTCACATAATGCTCAATTGTCATTAAATTACCTGTCCACCAATATAATCTATGTTATCTAGAACATTTGTCTACAAAACTCATTGGATCACTAGGAAACAACTTTATAGGGGTCGATTGAGAAGTACTACACACAGGCAACTAATTCAGGATGTGAAACAAGTAAAGATGATTGCCACATTATTCATAAAAAATATAAAAAATAAAATAAAATAAAAAAGATGATAACTTATTCAATGCCAGGGAAGCCCATTTGTTCATGATATAGGGAAATACAAAATCGCTATATAAGATACATAAAGACCCAAAACAAAAGTGCCACTTTATCAATGAGACATATTAAAACAAACCCAATTCACAAGTGAATGAAATGTGGGAAGATAACTACGTACTTGAGGCTTGAGCTTTGACATTGGCTTTTGATTTTGTTAATATGAAATATCGTCCACTCAAGGTTTTCTTTACATATCAGTAGAGCAATGTTTTGTCGTGTCCACAAATATTGTTTTGGGGGTCCTCCTCTTTGCATGGAGATGGAGGAAAGGAATATACTTCTATCTTGTATTATCTTGTAGTCGGCCATTGTGAATATATAATTTCCACATCAATAAGTTGAAGTTGATTCGCTTCTCTTCCACTGAAGAAGGGAAAACCAAATGCATTAGACTACAAGACATGTTAGTCTGATATATGGATTCAAGTTTGTTTGATGATAAAATCTAGAAATATTTTTTACTTTAGGCTTTCAATTAATTATTCAACGACTTGGAAACAATCTTTGCCCTTTTCCTCCAATCCAGCCGGCTATCTATCTAACCCAATTATAGCTAATTCCTCCTTTTAAAATATAAAAAAATTATTCATCTACCCCTTTTCTGCTTTATATACTTGTTAATGAGTGGGATTTTTTTTTTTTTTTTTTGGTAAACATGAGTGGGATATTTTTAATAAATAATAATTCCTCTTGTGTCTTGTCTCTTGCCTTTATTGTTTTGAGCCATCTCACAGTATATTGCTGAGCTTAACTCTGGCTAAACTAAACTCTATAAACTCAATTTGAAAATGGGATTTCACCAATGACCCAAGCCGGGCCTAAATTAATCAAGGAACAAATAGAAAATATAAGACTCCATGCATGCATATTACTCTTTTTACAAAATTTTTACTTGCTGACTCCTCCTTCTATGTCATAAGCTAAACATAATCACAATCGCCATTCTTTATCCAAAGATTCTCTCTCTAAAATTTCAGGCGAAAAATGAATAAAGGGTACCAGCACTTGAGTAAATCTGAACATAGCTAACCCAGTGGGGTTGGCCAAGTGGTTAGGCACTTGGTCTTAAGCAGCTGTCTTAGATTTAACTAGGAGCTTTCTAGTTTAAGTCCGGGCACCAGTACCTTGAAAAAACTCTTTGAGCCAGCGATTTTCCCCGCTATGAACCCACCCATCACGAATAGTAATTAATATTTGGTTGAAAGTTTTGAGAAAACAGTGGGAAACAAAAAAACAAAAAAAACAAAAATTCTGAACATAGCTAAAATTTGTGAGAAACTTTTTGCCATATTTTTCAATTAAAACATTAATGTGTGTACGTGTGGTCCCTGTAAAGTGTAGACACCTCTGAAAAATATCAAAACATTAATGCATGTATCGTTCTCTATACATCTATCAATTATTGGTGCGGTTTGGATTAAGATGAATCCTGCATTTGCGTTTGCGTTTTTTATTATTATTATTATTTTTTTTTTTTACCCAGAAGCACGTGAACACAGCTGCCAGTGGGTCCCGTGCACTATGCACAGGACCCACACCACTTTCAACGTCCACACATTTGTCTGCTATGACACTGTTAGTGGGTCCCATATACTGTTCATGAGACCTACAAATCTTAACTTTTTCATTAAAAATGGGTTCTACGATACTATTTACATATTTAAATATTATTTTGTTACAGTATTTTCAATTTTCAGTTTTCAATTCCAACGTTCAATCCAAAGGTAGAATCGCACCAAAAGTATAGTTCTCTATACATGTGTCAATTATTATTTCCGCGGTACTTTGTCCATATTCTTGTTTGACATAAAACACACCAGTCTCAAAAACTTCCAAGGCCGGCAAGAACAACAGGCCGAAATAAAAATCTCAATGTCCACGTCTGCCACGCAAATGTGACGAAACACTCCCTGTACTCCCATTCCCATAGAACAAATCCGACAAGTAATTCCCCAAATCATCAGCGGCAAATATGACAAATGACCCCGACCCGCCCCGATATTTCTCATAGAAATTCCCGTACGCCGCACCAAGCTTTCTCTCTACCGAAACTTTAATCTCGTCTCTCAGTTTCGGGTCGGGCACGACCCACGAACTCTGTTTCTTATAAGCCTCTTCAAACGCCGCCCCGAATTTCTTATAACAGTCCCTGGCTTGGTCCGGCGAAATCTCAGCCGTTGGATCTTCCGACAACGAAGATACTACTTTGCTCCATCCCATTCTCTCGTAATTCGAAGCGTACTGTTTCACCTCCAACTCATGCTTATTCACCCAAGAAAAAGCTTCAAACTCGAACTGCGGACCTTAGCGACGACGTATTGGAGATTATTGGCTAAGAACAAGTACGAGAGTGCGACGTCCTTGTATAGCTCAGCTTTGCCGTCGAGTTTGCAGAGTAAAACCAAGACTAGCCACGCAAATCGTAGGGAAACTGGGCTATCATCGAGCTCGCTTGGGCTACCGAAATATGATTCAGGTAACGGAGTTTGTAGATTTAACGGCCAGTCGGCGACTATATCGGCGAGTGCGCCACTGTAATCGGCGAGGAGAGAGATATAGTTCATCACGTAACGTGTCAATGGGTGGACCCCACCGCCTGGGACTGTAGCTTTTGACGGGTCTTTTTGAATGGCGGTTTCGAAATCCGTTAACATTGTACGCACCGCATCGCCGAGTTTGATCAAGGAATTAATGGCCTGTGATCGGACGGTGGAGGTTGACTCGTACGAGAAGATGGATTGGATTTCAGGCAAGAGGTCTGATATTGTTTCGTATAGGTCCAGTGTGCGAAACATTTTCTCCGGTGTTTTCTTGCACTTTGCCACGGTTTCCGGGAATCCAAACAGGCTTATTGCGGCCTCTTTGGAAATCTCAGAGAAACAAGACTCTCTGATAGAATCTGAGGCAGAGAACACGTGGTCGCAGAGAATTCTCTCGCCGTAAAAGAGTGTTTTCACGGCGACCTTCACTGCGTTCAACCAGGTTTTGATTTTCAACTCCACCATTTCCCAATCCATCTTTTGCAAGTGTGAAAGACTAATCTGCCTCTCAACACCGAGATGATACAGCGACTCATCGACAATCGATTTCCGAATGATCTTGTAAATCTTGACGCACTCTCTTCCATAACCAGACGATATCATACAATCCGCAATGGCTTTCAAATCCGTCATTGCGATCATCGAAACTCGCTCCACATCGGGGAGCGAGTCATCCAACCCACTCCCGAATCGAAACTCGTCCTCCTCCGACTCATCGCTTTCCTCAAAATCCGAAGTGCTCGACCTCGCCGCCGAAGATCTCGACGAGCGAACCGAAACCGATTCAGGGTCCAAGTTAGCCCTATTCACAGACAAAATCTGATAGAACTCCTTCTCCAACCTCTTCATAGCAAGTTGCATCAAATTCTGAGCCGCGACAATCTTTTCAGTGCTCGAGTTCTCGGTAACCATGTGCTGCATAGCGGCCTGTAAGTCTCTAACAGAGTTCAAATACTGTTTAGCCTCGTGAGGATCGGCGTGGAAAAGCGATGTGACGTTTGCAAAGGAAGAAACGTTTGTAGAGTCCCATTTGGTAATAAGAGACTCAGCAATCTCAATTACTACTATTATTGACTTATTAATACTACAATTATTAATTAATAGTAGTAATTAATTAATTAATTAATTAGGTGAACATGTGGCAAGTTTTTATTAGTGGAGTATAGAGTAGAGCAGGAACAATGAGACAGAAGATTTGGACACGAGTGAGATGTAATCGATCATAAATGTTTTGTGATAACATCTTGCTCCACTTTATACTCCATCAATAAAAACTTGCCACATGTTCACCTAACTAATTAATTACTACCACTATTGACTTATTAATACTACCATTATTAATTAATAGTAATAATTAATTAATTAGATGAACATGTGGTAAGTTTTTATTAGTGGAGTATAGAGTGGAGCAGGAACAATGAGACCGAAGATTTGGACACGAGTGAGATGTGATCGATCATAAATGTTTTGTGATAACATCTTCCTTCACTTATTTCTTTTCCTTTCTTTCTTCTTTTCTACAAGTTGTAGACATTAATGAATAGGGGGGTGGCGCAAGAAAGAATCAAACTCGAAGTTCCATACATCACAAGACTCAATCTTCTTTTCTACAAGTTGTAGACATTAATGAATAGGGGGTGGCGCAAGAAAGAGTCAAACTTGAAGTTCCTTTTCTACAAGTTGTAGACATTAATGAATAGGGGGGGTGGCACAAGAAAGAATCAAACTCGAAGTTCCATACATCACAAGACTCAATCTTCTTTTCTACAAGTTGTAGACATTAATGAATAGGGGGTGGCGCAAGAAAGAGTCAAACTCGAAGTTCCTTTTCTACAAGTTGTAGACATTAATGAATAGGGGGTGGTGCAAGAAAGAGTCAAACTCGAAGTGCCATACATCACAAGACTCAAATCTTCTTTTCTACAAGTTGTAGACATTAATGAATAGGGGGTGGCGCAAGAAAGAATCAACCTCGAAGTTCCATACATCACAAGACTCAAGAGAGGTTGTAACTTTTTTTTTTTACAAGAGAGGTTGAAAATTAGAACTAATAATGTATCCCTTAAACCCTAAGTTTAAATTTATTTATAAAATCAAATAAGTTGCTTAAGTTTATACAAGTTTTATCTAACAATCATTTTTAATTATTGAAAATTGAAAAAAAAAATTGCATTAATCATGATTGTCAATTATATTTCAATACCAACAATTTCTGATAACATATGAAGTTATATATATATATATATATTGATATCGCACAAAATCAGTAGGTTGAACGCTCCGGCTTCGGTGGGCTATTGGTGACTGTGGAAGGCCCACAAAAGTGAACACGCAATCAAAAGGGGACTGGAGTAGACCGGCCAAACACCCTTCGATGGCAAAGTTAGTCTCTCACAGGAATGAAGTTCCAACTTTTTGGGAGTAAAGTATCAAAATGTTCTTACCTTCATTTAGTTCAGACCGGTCCTCTATATAGAGACCCTGCGGACGGTTATTTACCCAATAACTTCTTCAAGATTCGTGGAAGCCAATGAGTCCGGACATAACTTCCTCAAAGGCTACGGAAGTTGTAACCGCTAACGAAAGTTAACTTATTCTAGGAATTCATGGCGATAATTATGGGTTTAGTAACCGTTCCAAAGTGTTGAAAGCATCCTAAGTGTTGTGCGTTCGTCCGTCCATTATATAGACGATTTGGTCGTCCCTGGACATCTGATCATCGTCCATGGACGACCTTCATGGACGACCTAGTTATCGTCCATGGGAGATTTCTTCATGAGCGATATTATCGTCCATGAACATCTTTTCTTGTCCTTGGGTGATTCCTGATCTTGCTTGCTCTATTGGCCCTAGACGATCCTTATGGACGAACTGGAGATTAGACTAATTTTTCACTATCCCATCATATATATATATATATATATATATATATTATCTCAGTTCTATTAGTCAAAGAAAGCATGTTGTGCTTTGTAAATTTGATCATGAATGTAATAAGCTTGAAGTGGTTCAAGTTTGGTTCATTAGGCACTGAAAATATAAATATAGAGTTTAGAGTTTAGATTTTATGACTGTTTATCTATTTTTAAATTATCTTTGAGCTTTGTGTTAATTTCTTGATATGAGATGTGATATGAATTTGATAATTCTTATTTGGATTATGTTTAATTTATGCCCTAATAAACACAAAGAATAATAATAATTAAAGTTCCTCAATACCAATTTTTTCCTATTTATAGAATAATTAAAAAAATCAGCACACTCACAAATTAAAAACAATAACCAAAGCCCAAAATTAAAACATACACAAAAGAGTTCAAAATTTGAGAATATATATATATAAATAAAAATAAAAAACTTACGTGAGAGAACCAAGAACTTAAATGGGTGTCCATTGTTTTGCTTCTTATCATGCACACAAATTCAGAAGCAAAAAAACAACAAGTAAAATGAATTTATTAAATTAAAATATAAGCATAAATTGCATCTTGAAAAAAAAAAAAAAAAAAATACAACAACGTGAGGTGTGCTGTGTGCGATTTAATTATAGAGATGATTTTATTGGTTAAGAGAAATTATATTGAAAATTCATGGCTCTATATATATATATATATATATATATGAAAATTTTGATAATTAACTATTAATTGGAGTAGAATTTAAATTTCTAAAACTTAGATGATAAACTTTTATCTAAATTAAATTATTGTTAAATTTTATTCCTTAGTCAAGAGTCTTGAGCATAATTTCCTAATAAATTATTAATTTAATAAGATGCAACTTACGGAAGAAAAAAAAAAAAAAACATAAGTTTTGTGAGATTTAAGTTTAAAAATATTTGATGATAGACTTTTAGTTTTATTTTTAAGGCAAAATTGTAAAACCCATCCTTTAAGTTTCACATAAATTCATTTCAGTTCTTTAACTTTACTTTCGTTCAATTGAGTTCTTTAAATTTCAAATATGTTCAATTGAGGCTTTTGTCCAATTATGTTAAGTTCTCGCCGTTAAAGTGTCTATTTTTTTTTCTCAAATCTAAAATAAAAACATATATGGTTTCACAAATTTGCATAATGAAGAAAAACGATTGGTAACTCAAACCAAGAAATGTCATTCTTCTTTACCTTCACCACCATTCTCTTCTATCTCCACCTCTTCCTCAACCCCACTTTATACTAAAACCTTAGTCCTCAACCCCCTCACTGCCCCCACAAACTAGACCAAGGAGTTGGCGACCAACGCTTTGAGTTCCTTATACTCATCAGCCTCCCTCCCTCCCTCCCTCTCTTTTCTTTTCAATTTTGCAACTAGAATTTGATCAATTTGATGGTTTTTGTGTGTGTGTGTGTGGAAGTTTTGACAGTGAACATATTTAAGATTAGTATGTTGTTGTATGTATTTTTCTTATTTTGAAGTTTTGGTCATTGGAATATGCTTGTTGTTCTAGTTGTCAGTCAACGAATGTAAGATTCTATTATTTCTCCTATGGAGGAATTGCCTCTCATTGACTTTTTTAAGGATACTATCAAGGCTATAGGTTCTATGTGAATCTAAAATGTGCCTTCATTGAAAGCCTGAGTAATTGAATATTTTTGCAATTGGGAAATCATTGATTGAAAGTTGCAGATGTTGAGTAAAGTAGATTCTTTGAATTCATGCCATGAGAGGTTTGTGGGGGGTAGTGAGGGAGTTGATGACTAGAGTTTGGGTTTGAAGTAGGGCTAAGGAAGATCATCTAGATCTGTTCTTCGTCTTCTTTAAAAAAAAATAATTTAAATCATTTTTATTTTTATTTTGGTCTTTGAAATTTCAAAATTAGACATTTAATGGCAAGTAGTTAAGGGAAGGGGATGGGAAGCCTTAATTGAAAAAAATTTGAAACATAGAGAACTCAATTAAAAAAAAGTAAAATTAAAGAACTGAAATGAATTCAAGTGAAACTTAAAGGGTGGATTTTAAATTTTTGCCTTTATTTAAATTAAACAGTTGTTAAATGTTATACCTTAATTTAAGGAAATTTATCATAAAAATAATATAAAATTAATTTACTAATTAGTTGTTCTTAACATTTTGATAATAGACTTTTAGTTTGAGTAGAAGTCAATAAGTTGGTTTTTTTTTTTAGAAAGAAAACATGGGTTGTTGTCAGGGATTTAAGTTTAGAATTTTTTATAATTGGCTTTTTATTTTGAATAAAATTTAAACTTATTGAAGTTTAAATGTATAAAATTAATTTACTAATTAGTTGTTCTTAAAATATTGATAATAGATTTTTATTTGGAGTAGAAGTAAAAATGTGGGTTTTTTCTTTTAAGAAAGAAAACGTGGTTTGTTGTATGTGATTTAAGTTTATAAATTTTTTATAATAGACTTTTAGTTTGAATAGAATTTAAATTTGTTGAAATTTAAATGATAAAAGTTTACCTAAATTAAACAATTGATAAATATTATCCCTTAATTTGAGAAAATATATCATAACAAATAATATAAAATTAATTTACAACTTAGTTGTTCTTAAAATGTTAATGTAAGGACACAATTTGTAACGACCCGTAATAGTGTTGGGTTCGCACGTAAAAAGGCCCAAACAATATGATTTGTAGAACGTGGGTGTAAAGAACTAGGTTAACTTTTGTATAATAAAAAGATTCACTCTCACGTATATTGAAAGTCTGGAGTTGGTACAATGATCGTTCTCTTTGGTAATCGATACAGTTCTTTTTCTCTCTTTTTGCTCTTCTTCTTTTGTCTGTGTTTTTCTTTCTTTTCTTTTCTGTTCCGATCCCCCTCTTTGCATGTTCTTCTTTCAGTTTATATACCCCCCCTTTGTGTTCCATCCTCACCGCACACGTATAGGTTGGGTTCGGAGGATTTCTTTCTGTCCCATCTACCACCTCCTGGAACTTCCTATGGGCAGCTGTAAGGCTGCGTTCTTACTGTTCAGGTATCACCTCCACATTAATGCGGCCAGAGAGTTGGTTGAGAGGCCATTAATGCGGAGGCAGCTATAGTTATAGATATTTGTTTGCCTTATCTCTTTCATCCTTGGTCGGTTACTCTATCTTCAGTGGTGACTTAGTTCTGAGGTCTGGTTGCAACAAGACCGCGTCCTGATCGTCCTCGGACGCATACTGCCGAGGAGTATGGCGTCCTCGGACAAATACAAAACTCTACATGGCATCCTCGGACAAATACAGAACTCTACCCCTGTGATATTGATTACCACCCCCTTCAGTAATTACCTTATGACTTGACTTGGCCTCTTCGGACGGATATGCATCCTCGGATGGGCCACAGGCCCATCAATCCTGAACTTAATGGGCCTATTGATCGAACGGCCCCCACAGTTAATAATAGACTTTTAGTTGGAGTAGATGTAAAAAAGTTGGCTTTTTTTTTTTTTTTTTTGGATAAAGAAAACGTGGGTTGTTGTTTGAGATTTAAGTTTAGAATTTTTAACAATAGAATTTAAATTTACTGAAATATTTGAGTTTAAAATTCTTTTATAATAGACTTTTAGATTGAATAGAATTTAAAATTTTTAAAGTCTAAATGTATAAAATTAATTTACTAATTAGTTATGTTCTTAAAATATTGATAATAAACTTTTAGTTGAAGTAGAAATCAAAACATGGGTTTTTTTTTTTTTTTTTTTTTTTTTTTTTTTTTAAAGAAAAAAGAAAATGTGAGTTGTTTGGGATTTAAGTTTAGAAATTTTTATAATAGACTTTTAGTTTGAATAGAATTTAAATGATAAAGTTTTACCTAAATTAAACATTTGTTAAATATTATCACTTAATTTGAGAAAATATATCCTAATAAATAATATAAAATTAATTTACTAATTAGTGAACATAATCACTTGGCGGTGCAATTACAGCTTCTAAGCCCAACTTTCGTTATATAGTATTGTAAGGACACGATTTTGTGACGAACCGTAACAGTATTGGGTTCGCACGTAAAAAGGCCCAGACAATATGATTTGTAGAGCATGGATTTGAAAGGCTAGGCCTTGGTCACTAGGCGGTGGGTTTTTCGTGGTGTTCACACCTGGTTAAGTTGTCTTCACCCCTGGAGTCTTTCTCCTGGAGGTGGGCTGGGAGGTTCTGGTTTTTGGCCATTTTTCCCAGCCTCTTTCTTAGTGCACCTACCTTTTTATTATATAGTCCGTCTTGGTTGATCCTAACCCTCCACTTGTTGGTCAGGCAGGTGCTTATTTCTGCATCCATCCCATCAACCGTCCCCTCTTACTTTCTACTAGTTGCGAAGATCAAAATTTACACCATCCAAACGTCTTTTCTCATTAATCGGACCTGGACGTTGGCAGGTGCATTTAATGCGGAGGGGACGTATTTTCCTTAATCCAATATTACACCCCGCTTCCCTGTGGGCCCCATTCCACTCACGTCCCCTTTAGGGGGCTGTTTGGGGATAGCCTTCACCAAGACGTTGGTCTTCCCATTGAAGTTCTGGAGTGCTGAGGATAGGGTAGTTTCTCAGCCGTTCCCCTTGACACCCCGGCCATCGATTATTCGTCCTCGGCAAAAGACCTCCTCGGCACAGGCCCTGAGCCCAGATAGAGTTTGGGCCGGATTGTAGATTTCCCGGACCCACAAGTATAATATATGATGATATTTAAAATGCATCAAATTGACCAAGCAAAATTATACACATGGTTGTCAAAATCACGATCTGGATCATAGGATCGCACGATTTTACGATTCCACCTCATCAAAATGTTTAGGATCGCACTAAGATCGTAAAAATAGTAGGATTGTATGTAGGATCGTGTAAGATCGTATAGAATCGTATGGGATCCTACCAATCCTACTGATCCTACCAAAAACATAAATTTTTTGTTTTTTTTTTTTTTTTTATGGGATAATTTTTTTTTAATGAAGTTTTAAGGGTTTTTATTTTTTCATGTTGTGATGGTATGACTTTTTATTTTATTTTTATAAAATTATGTTAACTTAAGCAAATGTTTTTTAGTTTTTAGTTCACTTGTAATCAAAATGAAGGAATGCTTCATTATTTCTAAATGAAGAATTTGATGTTGACTTTGCTGCTTTTTAAGTTATAATGTTGTTAAATTTGTTTGATCAATATACTAATTTGTGTTCTAATATTACTAAAATATTTTTTATATATAATTTTATCAGTTATGCTTGTATTTGTATATTAATTGATTGATTTTTTTGAGCATGCTCTTTACCTGTTGCTGAGTGGTATAACTTGAATAGTTGAGTATGAAATTGCATCTTGATGTCTTTTGCAGCTCTAGTATACAAATATGTAATGTTTACGTAGATGATGAAATAGATGATGATGATTAGGAATTTAGGACGGTGGTTATAAGAACCGTAGAATGAGAATAATTAAATGTTCACTTCACCTTAATATTCATCTTGCTTTTGGATTTCATATTGTAGTTAGCTAGTTTCTATTTGCTAACTTATTTTGGATTTCAAACTTGGAACTTAGAACTAGGAAAATATTTTCCATATGTTTTGATAAATATTTTGGTATTTGGTTGTTAATTAAACATTTATTGAACTTTTTAAATACATTGGGTTAAAACTTAATTAAATATATTTGTTTCGTTAGTATAGACTTAGTGATGTATGATATGCAAATTGCATCATATGATGCAAATCTTAGTTTTTTTATGGATGAATTTATAATTTACGTGATTATTCAACATACAAAGTCATTATCAATGTGTTTTTTGCTTTAAATCTAAAAATATATAGGATCTTATGATTCACGATCTGATCCTACGATCTACGATCTCACCTACTTTCAACGATCCTACTTAGGATCCCGATTTTGACAACCTTGGTTATACAAGTCTATTTAATTAAAAGAACAAAACTTAGTTACAATACCTTAGATGATGTTCCTTAGGTTTCCATCTTAGGATTCAACTATATAACTACTTAATTAAAAAATACACTTTCATCCAATAAGAAAAAATCCACATGGCAAAATCTTAAGAGGGGAATCTAAGAAATAGTACCTCAGTATTGTACTTAAGTCTTGTCCTAATTAAAAAATACAATAGATAAATGGAAGGGAGATAAAGCGTAAACTTTTATACTCTAATTCATGACATAAGCATTCTCAAAAAAATAATAATAATAATAATAATTCATGATATAAGCAAATGAGATAATTAAGGTTGGAATAGGTATCGCTATCTTGCCGGTGAGATTAAAATAGGCCAGAAGTTCATGTATTGTTGAACAAAATCCTTGATTATTGGCTGTATCTAAAAATATCAAAATGACATTATAAATTTGATTAAAACATGTCAAAGTATTGTTCATTCTTAATCCGTTAGATTTTAAAACATTGTTTCGGATATGATTATAACTTAACTTAAGATATCATATCAGTGCTTCTTGACTTGGCAAGATTTGGACACAGACCTAATCTTTATTTTTTTTAAGTCACAGACCTAATCTTTTCATTTTATAACATACCGACTTGTAAATTTTTTTTTTGGTCACGACTTGTAATGTTAAATTTGGATTACACACGTATGCACTTGCTTTCTCTTTTTTGTTTCGATAAATGCTATGTTTACAATATTTTCACAACAAATCCTAAATGATAGGTTGTTATTCGTTGTTATGGGTAGGCAAAAAAATAATTTAAGTTGTGAATTAAATTTAAATCAATAGTAATTTGTTATGAAAAATATTGTTTTTTTTTTTTTTTTTTGAGAAACCAGACTTCAAGTCTGGGACTTTATTGAAGAAAAAAAGACAAGAACTTAATGAACATCAAAGTCGACTAAAGTAGCAATGTCCAAAGGCAAAGCATCCGGCCAAACATGAGAGCCTACAATGGATGCAGCCTTCTTCGCAAGAGCATCCGCCACTAAGTTACCAGAGCGGTTGACATGATTAAACTGAATGGAGGAAAATTTAGGCAGCAAGCACAGAACATCATCCACAGTATTACCAAAGGAGGATAGTAAAGAACGTCCCTGGGTGATCGCAGCAATGATTATGACCGAATCACCTTCAATTATCACTTGTTGAAGCTCACGTTCAACAGCGAATTGGACTGCTCTAAGATATGCCAGAGCCTCCATATCAGCTACAGATGAAGCTAACGCAGTGTGCGTTGACATAGCACCAAGGGAGACGCCACGCTAGTCACGTACAATAACACCAAGTCCAGCCGAGTTCAAGTGATTAAATATGGCAGCATCAAAGTTTACTTTCATAAAGCCCTGTTCTGGAGGGCGCCATTGGTGCTGAGCAGAAGGTCGAAGGCGGGGAGTCTCTGATATTTGACTAGCCATGAAATCCTGCAGCAGAGCACCTGCAACGGTACTGATATTTGAGAGGGGCTGAGCTGGACGACCAAAATGGAGAGCATTCCGTCTATTCCATAAGCACCATATCATAGTTGCAAACATCTCCGTTCTCAACTCATCGCGCACCTGCAAAAATTTGTTAATTAAATCACAAAAATTCAGGGGAGGGGGAGTTATCATGGTCTGGAACCATTGGAAGGGCTGCCAAACAGGGGCAATGTGGCAGCAAAAGCAGAGTGCATGAAGAGAGTCTTCTGTAGCATCCTTGCACAAATCACAGAGGTCTGAATCTATAATATGCCTTCGCTTCAGATTGCTCTTGGTCGGCAAAGCATTATTACAAACTTGCCAAATAAAATGTTAATCTTATTGGGAACTTGCAACTTCCAAATCCCTTTCCAGAAACTTCGCTGATAATCTTGATTGGAAGAGCTGGCACGAACCGTTGAGGATGGGGCAGCCAACAACTTGTAAGCACTGCTAGTGCTGAACTCCCCAGATGGGGTACAAGACCAAGAGACACGGTCAGAAGGCTTCCTGTGGCTAAGTGGAATGCCCAGAACTAACGAAGCTTCATGGGGCAAAAACAATCGGTTTACCTCCTCAGATTTCCACATACTCAAATCTGGATTGATGAGAGAGCTAACCCTCGCTTCTGCCATGACAGGAGGGAGGGGGGAGAGAATAAATCTACTAGGTTTCACCGGCAACCACTTATCTTCTTTGATCCGGACAGACTGGCCATCCCTAATACGCCAAACCATACCCTTTCTAATGACATCCCTAGCACTAAGGATGCTTTTCCATGCGTAGGAGCCAGAGTTGGATTCCTTAGCATCAAGAATAGAGCAATTAGGAAAAAATCGAGCCTTAAAAACTCTGAAGCAAAGGGACTCCGGATTTTGCATCATGCGTCAGACTTGTTTAGCAAGGAGGCCTTCATTAAACTTCTCAATTTCTTTGAAGCCCATACCGCCAACTTCTTTAGCTTCACATAACCTTTCCCAGCTAACCCAGTGCACCTTCTTTGCGGCATCATTGTAGCCCCACCAAAATTTCCGAATGAGGATTTCTAACTCTTTAATCAAACACTTAGGGAGCTTGAAACAACTCATTGTGTAAGTAGGAATGGCTTGAATGACAGCTTTAATGAGGACTTCCCTTCCAGCTATAGATAGTAACTTTTCCTTCCACCCTTGAATTTTTTTCCACACCCTCTCCTTAAGGTAAATAAAACTCCTTTTTTTTTTCCGCCCCACTAATGCAGGCAACCCCAAATATTTTTCATATTGTCTAATTGCCGGAACTCCCAAGAGTTGTTGGATACGAGATTGGGTTTGATGATGGGTATTAGAACTGAAGAAAATGTTAGTCTTATCTCTATTGATTTTTTGACCCGTTCCCCTCTCATAAGTAGACAGAATATCCAGGACTCTCTGACATTCGGCCTCAGTAGCACGGCAAAAGAGGACACTATCATCTGCAAAAAATAAGTGAGAAACCCGAGGACCATATCTACTAATAGCCACTCCCTTAATACTCCCTTCGACCTCAGCTTTTTGCAATAAACCTTGTAACCCCATGGCACACAAGAGAAACAAATACGGTGATAAAGGATCACCTTGGCGAAGGCCCCTCGAAGGCTTGATGCTACCAACCGGTTGCCCATTAAGCAAAATAGAGTAAGACACAGACTTCAGGCAAGACAAAATAATTCTTCTCATCCTCTTTTCAAGCCCCAAATATTGCATAATAGCCTCCAAGAATCCCCACTCCACTCGGTCATAAGCTTTACTCATATCCAGCTTAAGAGCCATGAATCTCATCTTTCCTTTTGTCTTCCTCTTCAAATAATGGAGGGTCTCAAAAGCCACAAGAATTTTATCAGAAATCAATCGACCCGATAGGAAAGCACTCTGAGAATCTGGCACAGCATTAGCTAGAAACTTTTTCAAACGATTAGCCACTACTTTCACAATAAGTTTGTAAATAACATTACATAGACTAATGGGCCTGAAATCAGAAACCTTCTTAGGGTTTTTAATTTTGGGAATGAGAGTGATGAAAGTAGTATTTAAGGATTCTGGGACAATACCTGTGTTTAAGGCTCGAAGAACCACTGCAGTCACATCTTCACCTACAATATGCCAGAAGGACTTATAGAAAACAGGAGATATACCATCAGGACCAGGAGCCGTTAGAGGGGCCATTGAATTGAGAGCTTCTTTGACCTCACATGCTTGGAATTCCCCCTCTACGTGATCTCTATCATCCTCTCCTGCCACCCTTTGAATACTATTGAGGATATTACTAAAATCACTCGGATTTGAACTGGTGAAGATTTGTTCAAAATAACCCTCCACCACTTTGCCCATACCATCCTCATCTTCAACCCATGCTCCAGACTCATCTTCTAATCCTGTAATTAGGTTCCGCCGATTTCTTTGATTGGCTCTGCAGTGGAAATACTTTGTGTTCCTATCCCCTTCCTTAAGCCACCTATTTCTGGATCTTTGCTTCCACATACATTCCTCTTTTGCCTGTAACTTCTGAATTTCATCTCGTAAGGCCTGGATTCTAACAGGATTGTTTCTGTATCCCCCATTTTCCTCTTCAAACTTCAACTCTTCTACTTTTTGCTTCAAAGAATTTCTAACATGGCCAAATATCTTCTTATTCCATACTCTGAGGTTAGACTGGCAAGCCAATATTTTGCTATTGAACCCCCATGTTGTGGCTTGAGCCATCTCCTTTCCCCAAGAATCACGAACCACCTCTTCACAGGATCTATCCCTCAACCACATGGCTTCAAACCGGAAAGGGTGCCCTTTTTGTAGAACCGGTTCAATTCTGAGTCTGGACTAAGAAGAATGGGTTTGTGGTCAGAGTGGAAAGCATCCAGATGGTGAATTCTGGAGGAAGGAAATTTCAATATCCAATCAATTGTGGCTACCCCTCTATCCAGGCGAATCCACACATTCTGATTTCCTGGTCGCCTGTTGCACCAGGTGAATGGGAAGCCATTATACCCTAGGTCCTTCAACCTGCAAAAATCAAGAGCATCTCGAAAACCCTGCATTTGTCTTTCCGGTCTAATAAGCCATCCCTGTTTCTCATCAGCAAATAAAATTTCATTAAAATCACCAATACAAACCCAAGGAAGGGTGAAACGATTACTCAACGTTCTGAGCATGGACCAGGAGTTTTCCCGGTTGGCGGTCTCAGGGTCTCCATAGAAACCTGTGAACCGCCAGGCGTCATTAACTCCATGGTCAATAATAGCATCAATATGGTTCTTAGAAAAAGACTGAACATCCACATTAAAGTTAGCAGCCCAATACAAAGCTAAACCACCCCCTGAATTATGCCGAGGAACCACAAATAAATTAGAGTATTGAATCTTTCTACCAATTCTATCTAAAACTGATTTCTCAACCTTAGTTTCCATTAAGAAGATCAGCTTGGGATCTTTGTTGCGTATCAACGCAACTAGTTCATCTTCTGTCTGTGGGTTCCCAAGCCCACGACAGTTCCAGCTAAGGCAACTCATTGAGTACGGTGGTGCTGGGAACCAGTCACCACCTTCAAATGTTCTTTGACTAAAGAGCCACAATCTGTCAAACACACTTTCTTCCCTTCCCTCAAATCTATTGTTTCAATGCTAGATCTCCTGTCAACAATCATAGGAGAATAGTTTGGAATTGGAGTACCTGATTCGCGAGCCAGCCTCTTCCAAGTACAGATGGACACTTGATTATTAGAATGTGGACTAGTTCTTGGACTGACAGGGACTGTGCTTTCATGTAAGGGACTTTCGGACCTACGTCTGCATGGGGGGGGGGGGAGCAATTTTCTTGAATTGATAAACCCACTGCCTCTTCATCCAACCCATCTTCATGGCCCGCTTTTGAGAGATTCAAGCCAAGTTCGCCTGAGAACCCACTGCTTTGCCCTTCACCTTGATCACAAACAACCCGAGACCCACCTCGCTTATTCACCTCACAATTGTCCATGTAGTTTTCTGCCTCTATTGCAGAATGGGCTTCATCATTGTCACCACCCCGATCTTGAGCTGGCTTTTCCTTACTGCAAGCTGGTTGATTTTTCTTCCACCATGGCGATTGATTACGCACTCTGCCAGAGATAACAACCACTGTTTTCCTGCCTTGACGGACCGGTTCAGCCCTCAACCATTCACCATATTGTTGCTCTTCCCTTCGCAGCTTCCCTCTCCCCCTCAACCAAACCTCACAGTCACGCTCCCCATGGTTAACCCGACCGGACCAGTAACAGAAATTGGGAAGGCGTTCGTATTTGAGAGCCACCATCCCAATTTGTTTCCCATCTGATCTCAGTTTCGAACATCGCGGAAGGGGCTTGGATATATCCATGGTCACCCGAACTCTCAAGAACTCCCCACCTGCGCCGTCGTCCTCCGGATCAGCCACCTGAACAACCCTCCCAATAGCATTGCCTATAGCTTCACCGGTTTCATAGGTTAGGTTCTTCAATGGCAACTTGTGAAGCTGCACCCAGAACGTTACTTGCTTGTTTCTCATACTATTTTGGTTTTCCAATTACTTCTATATAAAGTTTTGAATACAAGTATTAATTACCTTCTCATTTTATGGGTTTCTTTAATTACTTCCATGAACCCCCTTTTGTTTTCCTTAGCATGACTTCTTTTTTTTCTATATAAAATTTCTTGAACTGAATAGTCATCAAAAACAATTTTATAAGTTCTCATTAATTTGTATTAGTCATACTATGAAAAGTTGAATTATATTGATAGAATACTTGGTATACATGTGGAGGGTGGAGATGAAAAAAAGAAGATAGTATAAAAGAGAAAGAAGACCCTGAGGGAGGGGATCGAGGAATTGAGGGAAAAACTGTAACAACAGGAACTATATTTGTAATCAAATTCAAAAATATATATATATATATATATATATATATAAGAACTAATCTCCTCGGATTGGGCTGTGGACGATTTTCTTTGGGTAAAACTAGTTTATCTTTGCTTTCTTGTCATTTGGATTGACCATAATTGTTATTTAATTCATTAGAGTCTAGTTTTCTAACTCACTCTCTACAAATTCATTGTATTGGGCTTTTTGGTCCTAAGTCCTTTTACCTTTTGGGCTTAAGAACCAAATCGTGCTCCTACAATTTCTATAATAAGTTTTGAATGCAAGTATTAATTACCTTCTCATTTTATGGGTTTTTTAATTACTTCCATGAACCCCCTTTTGTTTTCCTTAGCATGACTTTTTTTTTTCTATATAAAAATTCTTGAACTGAATAGTCATCAAAAAGAATTTTATAAGTTTTCATTAATTTGTATTAGTCATACTATGAAAAGTTGAATTATATTGATAGAATACTTGGTATACACGTGGAGGGTGGAGATGAAAGAAAGAAGATAGTATAAAAGAGAAAGAAGACCCTGAGGGAGGGGATCGAGGAATTGAGGGAAAAACTGTAACAGCAGGAACTATATTTGTAATCAAATTCAAAAAAAAAAAATATATATATATATATATATATATCTAAGAACTAATCTCCTCGGATTGGGCTGATGACGATTTTCTTTGGGTAAAACTAGTTTATCTTTGCTTTCTTGTCATTTGGATTGACCATAATTGTTATTTAACTCATTAGAGTCTAGTTTTCTAACTCACTCTTTACAAATTCATTGTATTGGGCCCTTTGATCCTAAGTCATTTTACCTTTTAGGCTTAAGAACCAAATCGTGCTCCTACAACTTCTATAATAAGTTTTGAATGCAAGTATTAATTACCTTCTCATTTTATGGGTTTTTTAATTACTTCCATGAACCCCCTTTTGTTTTCCTTAGCATGACTTCTTCTTTTTTTCTATATAAAAATTCTTGAACTGAATAGTCATCAAAAACAATTTTATAAGTTCTCATTAATTTATATTAGTGGTACTATGAAAAGTTGAATTATATTGATAGAATAGTTGGTCATATACCTCTATCGAGCTAGCTTGATTAATTTCAGACGTAAGCTTATACGAGTATACTTCTTTTTGTGCCGAATATATACACGAGAATACGACCTTTAAGGGGAGAAAGTCTAAGAAAAGATGATTCATTTGGCAATGATTAACACACACTAACGGTATATATATATATACATACCTTCGCTTAGTACTTTTGCTTTCTTAATTATATTCCTTAATGCCTACGATACTATAAAGGCTCACCTCAAATGACGAGGTACAATCAAATGTGTTACAGTAAGGACTAAATTTGGATTGGACCCAGTGTATGATTGGGTTTAAGCCCAACAAGTCCAGACAATGAATTTATAGAGTGTGGGTGAAAGAACTAGTTCTACTCCAAAAGATGGACAATAAAAGTTGTTGAACTAAGATTATTGAATATAAGTAGATGAGAAAATCTATCCTCGGCACAGCTTGAGGAGTTTATGTTATAATATCTAGTATTTGGACAAAGCTACAAGAGTTCACTGTATTCTTACAAAGATTTCTTGATTTTTCCGATCCCTCTTTTAGATCACCTTCCCGTGCTATATATTGCAATCTTGGTGTTATCCCTACCATACACGTGTAGGTTGGATTCTAAGAGCTCCTTCTTGTCTCATCCAACACCTCTCAGAACCATCAAATAGTAGCTGTAAGGCTGCTTGGTCACTGTTCAGGTATCACTTCTACTTTAATGCGGTCAGAGAGTTAGTTGAGAGGCATTTAATGTGGAGGTAGTAGCTTTTGAAGATATTTGTTGCTTTCCTTTACTTACCCCTTGTCCAACGTCCAACTCCTAGTTATGATGTAACTTTGAAGAAGGTCTAGGGTGATATGACACTCTTACTGACCTCGGATCCTTGTTCCCGAGATGGCTTTTCTCCTCGGATGTGTGTCAGACTTGTCTCGTACTATCTTTATTTTTCTCTTTATACAATTCCCATTATAACCTCATTTGGCCATTCTCGGATTAGTTAATGTCCTCGGATTGAGCCATAGGCCCAATTCGTACAGCCTTAATAATACCTCCTAACTAACTGGCCCCCACAATAGCCTCTCAAAATCTTGCTTTTCGACTCCTCGGGAGGAAAGGATGATTTTGATGTCCTCATCCCATCTCGTTTATGGTTTTATTCTGTATTCCCGGTTCTCTAAATGCCTTTTTACCTGCTTAAGGCACACTTCTGACGCTTCGGTGTCCAGAACGTGCCATCATTAAACTTTGGCGGTACCTTTGCCCCCCATGTTCAATGGTAGGATGTAAATCAAATGGTGGAGGATTTTTCTAGTTTTACGAGTGGGAACTTTCCCGCTTGTAACTTCTACGCTACTATAAATAGCTTTTCAAATCAATTCCTTTTCCTACTTTCAACAATCACACAGTCCTAGAGCTCAAACACTGAACCTGTCTCTTTCTCGCATCTCCCTGTGCATCTACAAATACTAGAAATTTGTCCAAGGACCCCTTTTTTAAACTTGTAAGTTTTCTTAAACCCTTTTAGTTTTTGTTTTAAACTTGTTAATTTTTCTTCAAAACCTCTTAGAAAAATGGGTAAGTTCAAACGTCTAGTTGAGTCCGGGGAGGGTATGGACAGTTTTAGGACTAAGTATAGGATCCCATCAATAGTAGGCATGAGGTACGCTGCCCAGAGGGAGTGGGTAGATGCTAGGAAAACAGGAGAGGTGATCATTCCCATGATCACCTTCATAGAGGGAGGGATGACCATTTCCATGGGTACCATCACTAAGAATTACCTCAGGTTCTTTAGACTATCTCCCACACAGTGCACCCCAAATTTGTTTAGGGTCCTAGGGAGTATAGAAGCTTTAAACGAGAGAATGAACCTAAATTTGACCCACCACGATGTGAATTGGGTATACAGCTTGCACCACTTGAATGGACAGGGATATTACCTTAAGTCGAGGCATCCCGAAGTAAGGTTAATCCAGTGTCTCCCCACTTCAAACAAAAACTTAAAGGAGGCTTTCTTAATCTTTTCTGGGGAATGACATAATGGCCTACCCTGTCCGACTAAGGAGGGAGAACCAGGTGGGGGTATAGCCGTAGATTCATGTGTCTTGATTTGCATTTCTCTTTTGTTTCCTAACACCTCTATCTCTGACGAAATTTTATTCTAATTCAATGATTTTGCAGATAAGAGTTCTACTAAACCCAAGCTCAGTTTAATCAACGAAGAGAGTTTAGATAGGATTTTGCGGGCCGAGGTGTGTGTAAACGAAGATGACGGTCAACTGCGAGCGGCACACCTGATTCTCGGGTATACACCCCTTTCTCTTGCCTTCCAAGCCCCAAGTACGTGATAAAAGCCAACGATCCTCGAATTGACCATAACAGTGTTGCCTACCAAGGGATCGTTGTTCCAGAGGGTATTCCACTTCTTGAAGGCACTTCCCGTACTCAATCACTTTTTGTTGCCACCCCTTCAATAGGAGCATCATCCTCCCAACTCATTCTTGAAGAAGAGGAAGACGAAAAAGAAGAAGAAAAAGAAGATTCAAAGAGGCTTGTAGACGTATCAAATTCCTCGGACAAATTCGAAGCGTTCAACTAACCTTTATCCCCCGAGAGTACATCAGACGAAATGGGTATCCAGAGGAAATCCCAGAGGAGCTTGATGGAATTAATAGAAAACCAACCCGGAAGAGGTGCATCGGGGAAGTCCACTCAACCTAAACTTCCTCCTCCTCCCAAATCTCCTCTCCCTCCTCCTCAGCCATCTCTGCCTTCTAGGCCTGAACCTACTAATCCGAAGAGGAAGAGAGAGTAGAAAGGTAAAGATGTGGTGGAGACCGGGAGATCTCATCCTACTCGTGAAGACGAGGCTCAACGAGTTACGAAGCAGCAAAAAGTTAGCCATGTGTCACAACGAGGTGTGGAAAGGGCAGATACTCAGCCTCCGGAGTCTCAGGCTTGGCTCCCAGCACCCATGCTCAGCGGTGAGCCCTTGAGAGATGATGCATCACTCAGGGATTTTCAACGGGGGCCCTAGGTGCCACATTGCTTCAACCTTGGAGGAGGCTTTGTCACTTCCAAAGGATATGACCGAGTTGCGGAATATCAGGAAGAACGAGGTTTTCCTCAATTGTAAGAGATATTTGGGCATGGTATGATGCTAACCCCCCACCCTTTTTTTTTACTTATAATTATTATTATTATATATATATATATATATATACTTTCTTTTTTTTTTGTTATGTTACTGACCATTTTCTTTTAGGCTGTCCAAGCCACTTTCAAGCTTGAGGAGATAACCAACTCCTGCTACCAGCAATTGGAAGATGAGAGAAAAAGGCGGGTAGCAGCTGTGCAGACGCTTAACATTGCTGATCAAAGCAATGTAGAATTGAGGAAAAAGCTGGCTGATGAGGAACATGCTCGCAAGAGTGCTGACTCGACTCTGGAGAGTGCACAAAGACAAGCCGAGGATCAGAGGAAGCGCCTGCGTGAGGCCAATGATCAGTTGGCTGCTTCTAGGGAACAAATGGCAACCCTTAAAAAGCAACTGGAAGAAGCCCAGAGGCTCAAAGATTCGGCCAAAAAGGCAAAAGTTGAGGCGGAGAAGGCAAAAATAGAGGCCGAGAAGGCAAGGGATGAGGCTAAACAGCATGGCTACGACATCGGCGTAGTCGAGACCAAGGATACCCTCCGGGCAGAGGTCCCTGCCGTATGCCGAGCCTATTATGCTTAGACTTGGAAAGAAGCTCTCAACCGAGCTGGGGTTGAGGCTTCTTCTAAGCTGAGGAGGCCAGAAAATGTCTATTTCCCTCCAGCCATATGAGCCTCGGACCTTCCTTCCAACCAAGGGGAGGCGGCCGCTATTGTTGTTGACCCTATCGAGGAAGCTCAGACTTAGGATCCTCTTCCTCCCAGTCAGTAGGAGCAATCCAAAGAGCCTGAAGCTCCCAAAGATACCTCTTCGGACAAGGCTGTAGGGGTTCCTCAGGATGGGGCAGCTTCTCAAAGTTTCGAGAAGTCCCTAAGGAAAAAGAAAAAGTGGTTCCTCTTGAAGCAGCTGACAAAGCTCCCAAGAACAAGTTCCAGATAAAGTTAAAACCATAAGTCTTTATTTTCATAGGATAGTTACAGTTAATGTAATGAAATTCCCCTATTTTTAAGACAGGTTTTAATGAGATGTGCACTTTACCTTTCCAAATTTATATGAGCTATTATTATTTTATCTTTTATTTATGCAATTTTCATTTTGATTGTTCTTTGTTCGTACATAACCATATGCTATAAAAGAGTGAAGTTGCTAACACGAGGGAAAACACACTTTTACATATTTTAACTGAGAGTTCGAGCAGATTATGACTATTAAATTCACAGTACTATCAAGACATACTTTTAATCTATCAATTCTAATAAGTTTCCAACTTTGAGAAAATATCCAACTGTTTAAATAACAGGCAAGTCCAGGGTACCTTAAAATGCTTTAAGTGATGCTCATGGATTTTACCTTGGCTTATAAACTTGGTCATAACTCATAACTCAGTTCAAGGGGGATTAATTTCCACTAAGTTTGTGGTCCGGAGAACCTGACATAACTTAGTTTCTGTTTAATACTTCAATAGATGTTAAAGGGTATTAATTTCCACTAAGTTTATGGTCCGAGGAACCTGACATAACTTAGTTTCTGTTTAATACTTCAATAGATGGGGAAACACATGATACATGATTGGAATAAATTAAAGAGAAACTAAATAAGACTATTTTTATTAATAATAATACCTCTTTAGATTGTTTACATTCCAAGTGTGGAGTACAATTTTTTCATCTAGATCCTCCAAATAGTATGCACCTATTCCTGCCACCGAAGTTATCAGGTACGATCCTTCCCAATTAGGCCCCAATTTTCCCCAGGCTGGATTCTTGGTGGTTCTCAAAAATTTCCTCAATACCAGATCTCCTACGGCCAACGGCCTCAGCTTTACATTGGTATTGTAACCTTGCTTGAGCTTATGCTGGTAGTAAGCCCGTTGGACCATTGCGTTCTCCCTTCACTCTTCGATCAAGTCTAGACTTTTTTCCAACAACCCATCATTATTGTCTGAGGTAAATGCATTTGTTCTAAACGTCGAGAAACCTGTTTCTAGAGGGATTACAGCCTCGGCTCCATATGTCATTGAGAAAGGGGTTTCTCCTGTTAACCGTCGAGGCGTTGTTCGATACGTCCAAAGGACATGTGGTAATTCCTCCACCCATTTTCCCTTTGCCTCATCTAACCTCTTTTTAAGTGCATTCACTATAACCTTGTTGACAACTTCAGCTTGCCCATTTCCTTGCAGATAGGCTAGAGTGGAATATCTATTCTTTATCCCCAAATCAGAACAGTATTGCCTGAAGACTTTGCTATTAAACTGAAGGCTATTATCCGAGATGAGGGTATGGGGAACCCCGAATCGAGTAATGATATTCTTCCAGATAAATCTTTTGACATATACATCTTTGATATTAGCCAAAAGTTCAGCTTCGACCCATTTGGTAAAATAATCTGTGTCGACCAGCAGGTACTTTTTATTTCCTAGTGCTTTAGGGAAAGGACTTACAATATCCAAACCCCATTGAGCAAAAGGTCAAGGGCTGGAAAGAGGATTAAGAACTCCTCCAGGTTGGTGAATGTTTAGCGTGAATCTCTGACACTGATCACATTTTCTAACATATTCTTGTGCCACCAATATCCTTGAGTAATGGCCCGGTGAGATAAGGATCTTCCCCCCGTGTGACTTCCACAAATTCCTTCATGTAGTTCCTCTAGGAGTGACTCTGATGTCTCGGGATGTACACAAAGCAAATATGGCCCAGAAAAAGAACGTTTATACAGCTTTTTGTCCTCGGACAACTAAAACCGAGGAGCTTTCCTTCGTATTTTCTCAGCTTTTGCTTTCTCCTTAGGCAATATATCTCTTTCAAGGAACAGCAATATAGGATCTATCCAGCTTGATCCTAACTTGACTTGATGGACCTGGAGCAAATCTTTCTTTGTTGGGGTAGGGGTGCATAAGTCTTCAACAAGTATCACTCGGGGCAAATCCTGTGCCGAGAAAGTGGCAAGGGTAGCCAAAGAGTCTGTGTGGGTATTTTCACTTCTGGGGATATGCGATAAGTCAAAGAATTCAAATTTCATTTGTATACGCCTAACCTGACCCAAAGATTCTTGCATTCTTGTATCTCGAGCTTTCAGTTCCCCTTTTACCTGACCTACTGCCAGTCTTGAATCTAAGAACATTTCCACTGCCTTTCCACCCATTTTCTAGACCATCGCCATTCCTACCAACAAAGCTTCATATTTCGCTTCGTTGTTTGTAGCCGAGAATCCCAATCTCAAGGACTTTTCAATGGTGATCCTTTCAAGGGATATCAGAACCAGCCCCACTCCTGATCCCCGCTTGTTTGCTGCTCCATCCACATATACTTTCCAGGGTGAGGGATATTGGGCAGAGATTAAGCCAACTAATTTTTCATCCATGCCATGCTGCTTCGCATCTATTTCTTCAGGAAATTCAGCAAACTCGGCCACTAGATTGGCGAGGACTTAGCCTTTTACAAAGGCACGAGGCATGTACTTGATGTCAAAAGCTCCTAGAATCGTGCCCCATTTAGCAATCCTCCTGGTATAATCTGCGCTTCGAAGTATTGATTTGAGTGGTAATTGAGTTAGAACAACCATGATGTGCACCTGAAAATAGTGGGGGAGTTTCCATGTAGCATGCACTACTACCAAAATGGCCTTCTCCAGTGATAAATACCGAACCTCGGCTTCGTGAAGTGACTTACTTACGTAATAGACTTGTCTTTGGACACCACTGTTGACTCGTATCAACACAAAACTTACCATATGAAAGGCTACCGCTAGGTAAGCAAACAAAATCTGGTCCACCTCAGGACTGGACATGATGGGTGGCCAAGATAGGTACTCTTTAAGCTGTTGATAGGCTAGAGCGCACTCCTCGGTCCATTCAAATCCTTTCCACTTATGCAGTAAAAGGAAAAAGGGTCTGCACCTATCTGCTGACCTGGATATAAATCGGTTCAAAGCAACAGTCATCCCGATTTAGGGTCCAAGTTAGCCCTATTCACAGAAAAAATCTGATGGAACTCCTTCTCCAACCTCTTCATAGCAAGATGCATCAAATTCTGAGCCACGACAATCTTTTCAGAGCTCGAGTTCTCGGTAACCAAGTGCTGCATAGCGGCCTGTAAGTCTCAAACAGAGTTCAAATACTGTTTAGCCTTGTGAGGATCAGCGTGGAAAAGTGATGTGACATTTGCAAAGGAAGAAACGTTATTGGAGTCCCATTTGGTAATAAGAGACTCAGCAATCTCAATGTTCTCATCCATTAGAGACTCAGAGAAAGTGCGGCTAGGTGAAGCTGGTGGAATCATCGCTGTTCTAGAAGGTGAAGGTGAAGGTGATTTGAAAAACACGTTCCTCATTCCTTTACTTGGCATTAACAAATATCACAAAAGCTTTTTGTTTTTCTTTCTTTGTTTTGTTGCAAAATGAGAATGAGAGAGAGAGAGAGAGAGAGAGTGCTAGTGTGAAGAAGTTGAAATTGTTTGTTTTGGTTTTTGATGGAGAATCGTGGTGGGGAGTATTTATATATTGAGAGAAAGAGAGAGGGTGACATGGAGTGTTGGGAAAAAAAAAGCGAGGGAGTTAGGAAGTGGGTTCAGTGGAAACTGTGTGAAACGAAATGGTTGACAATGTCATGTCAGTAATAGTGTGTATATGTATGACTATTACTAATAGTAATAGACTAAGCGCAGTTGTTCATTGTTGCCTTGTTTTGGCCGTTTGTTTTCGCCAAGTTGCTGTGTGAGTTACCTTTTTTGCAGGGAGTTATTACTAGTATTTGACAAAATGAGTGAGATGTGATCAATCATATATGTTTTGTGATTTTGCAAAGAAATGATGGCTTAAGTCAAAAGGGAAGAAGATAGTTGGAAGGAAGTGGGTGGATTTTGTGGTTCAATTTTTCATATTAGTTGATGATGCCATAAATATCACCATGATCCTTGCACACTCGTAACAATATCTGCACAGAAAAGAAAGAGGACCTAACAAAGAGCACTGGTGTGGTGCCGACCGAATACCTTCTGAAGGTCAATTTAGAATTATTCTCACAACTCTAGAGTGCTAGAGAAGGGTAAATTATGAGTACCTTGATTTGTGAGGGTATTGGGGCTTTTATAGTAGTAGAAGATTGATCTCTCCTTCTTGGTGTAGAAGTCTTTTCCTTATAGGAATCCTCTTGAATAGTCCCAAACGTGATGGACAAGACATTTCCTTGTAGAGAAGATCTTCATTAACCCACATATCTTCCGGAATCCTCTTTGTGCTAGAATTCCATTTACCTTAGGATTCTATAGTGATTAAATGTGTGTCGCAAGTACTTCACACCTAGGGTTTCTGCTGTATCTATTTATAATAGACCTTTGCACACATTGGGCCTGCCCTCTATCGGCCCATGGATATGGATCTGTCAGGCTATATTTTTACCCTCTTCAATTGCCCCCTTCACCCCATGAGTCGGTCATCATTGAGTAGAAGGACCAGTAGGGTGACGGTTCAAGGTTCTGGGGATGACGGTTCAAAGGCCTGTGGGTCGATGGTTTCAATGTGGATGCCATGAACTACACCAACGCCTGACAGGTTTTCTGGAAGCCATTATGACGCATGACATGTGTCACTCTTCAATTGGATTTTACCTTGGATCGAAGCGTCGCTTCGTCTTCCGTGCACTTCCTCTATAAATATCAGTGTCTTCCTTTCTCATTTCTCCATTTTTAGCTGAAACACACTATCAGAGCGTAACCGTCATCCTTGTCAGAGACCACTCCGTTCAGTTGCTGTATCCGTCGTCAACACACTTCCTCCGTTCATTCGCAAAATTGGTAAGTACTCTATTTTCACAAGTCCCTTTTACCTGCAGATATACTTTTACCTTTTTTTATTTTCCTAGACTCTAAACACCCATCATCATTTCTAAATCTGTCAAAGTCTTAGGTTTTTTCGTCACGTGGAGGCAATGTCTAGTGCGTCGAGTAACCAGTTAGTTGTCCGTGACAGGGCGGATTACGAGGAAGTATACCCATCTGGTCATAAAGACCAAGAGAATTCAGGCAAAGAGAGGAGTTCGTCTGCCTCTTCCTTGTCCTCAACAAATGAGGATATGGAGATGGCTGAATAAGAAGAGGTTTCTGATGACGACAAGGAACAAACACTAAAATCTGTCATAGGTGCTGATGGACTTAGGGAGTTCATCATGCTACCGGAGTGGACGGTGAATAATTTTAAGTCCACTATCAAGGAGAAACACTTCAACACTCTAAGGGATAATTTCCAAATTCAAGATAACATCCCCATCCGTTTGTCCTATAAGTTAGAGAAATGCTACTATGAAGGGGTAGAAGGTGTCGGAGTGTATGAACAGATGCTGAAGGCGAGACTTAGGTTTCCACTAAGTTCCCTTCACCACGAGCTCCTCAAATTCCTGGGCCTATCTATCAACCAAGTGTCTTCAAATGCCTGGAGGGTCTCTATAACAATGGAGGTCCTGTACGGTGCTATGACAAACGGTGCTAGGAGGCTGACGGTGAGAGAATTCCTTCACTACTACCGTCCAGATGAGATAGACAAGTCAAGGGGATGTATAGTTTCATGCCTAGGAGTCCGTTGTTGAAACACCAGACTCAAATAGGGATTGGAAGAGCCGTTATTTCTTCCTAGAAGGTGACGAGTGGATGTGTCGTCCAGGGGACACGGAACACATGCCTGTCGACACGACTTGGGGCATATTTCATCCGTCTAGCATGCACCCATCCTAGTGTGTGAACTACCATTCAGTTTATTATAACTTTTCCAACAATTTTAACCGTTCTTCCTTCTTTGCAGTTAGACGGCCCGCATAAGTTGAACTTGAGGAGTTCAATTTTCTTGAAAAATAATTTTCTAAGACCCAGCCGAAGGAAAAGACTTGGGCAAAATTAGTCACACTTAATACCATCCATTGGGATTGTGACGGACCTAAGCCAACGCCAGCAGCCATCAAATACGAAGCTAAAATTCAAAGACGTAAGTCCGTCGTCCTCATTCTATTTCAATGGTCTTCATTTTTATCTTAGTAATTAACTTCATTCATCCACCTTTACATAAATGGACGACATTAAGAAGAGAGCACTGATTAGGTCGCAGGCTACCAAGAAAAAGGAGGCCAGCAACGTGGCTCCCAAGGGGACGAGCTCATGCAACCCGTCCACAAAAAGGAAGCAGTTGCCCAAAGGGGACCGTCCTGCTAAGAAGCCCAAAGTCTCTTTGGAGCCCGTTGTAGGGCTAATGGCTGTGGATGTGAAGACGGTCACTCTAGTGAAGCACAAGGCTAGAAAAGGCCCTATGAAGGCTCCGTCCACCAATCAAGAGAAATCGCTCATCCTCCTCCACGAAGATTCTAAACATGCCTTGGAGCAGCTCTCATCCATCATTTCGTCGGAGGATTATGAGGACTTAGGCAACCACTCCATAGAAGCCATAGGGGAGACGGGTTTTTCTGCAATTGCTTAGGTAATCCAGCCCATCACCTTTATCTCCGTCCTTTCCAGTTGGCTTTCCATCTAACTCCCCTTTTTCTTGTGCTTCAGGCCATAGTTATGATGAAAGGGCTGATGGGATGGTGACTTACCCACGAGACAGCCCTAGAGTGTGTACGGGCAAAGGCAGAGCAGATGGAGGATGAGCTGAACCAGCTACAAAGTTGGAAATCCAAAATGGATAAAAAGTTTGAACTTTCGGAGAGGGTAAGAAAAGATCTTGAGCAGAGCACGGAGGAGGCGAAGAAGGCCCTTGAGGGTAAGGACAAGGAGGTACAGGACCTGAAGGATAGCCTCTGTCAGGCTAAGGAGGTAAAGATACGTGAGTACCGTGACTCCGACGCCTTGCTGTTAGAGCTAAGAGACTCTTTCCTATAGGGTTTTGACGATGCCCTCCGTCAGCTTAAGAAGGCCTACCCCGATCCAGATGTTTCAAATATTAAAGTTGAGGACCAAGCTCAAACCTCCGTCATGCCCGTCGCCTCAGAGGACACTGACGACCTTTTTGCTGAGGATGCAACTCAAGGCGACGAAGAGTTAGCTCTGGCCCAGAATGCCCAAGGTTAAGTTCAAATTGTGGCAGATGACACCTGTCAGGAGAAGGATGCAGACCCTCAGGAGTAGATTTATTTATTTATTTATATTTTTTGTAAGTTGGGAAAACAATCCCTTAATTTTATCCGTCATTATGTTCATGTTAAACAATTTCCCCTTCGAGGGTTTTATATTTCTATTTGCCCATTTTGGTTTAATTGCTTGTTTCATGGTTGCTATGAATGTAGTGGTTCGTTTTTCATTCGACCCGTCCACTATGTGAGGCCTTTAATTTTATGGCTATTGGGTTAAAACTTAACTTCCAAAATGTTTCCGTCCACATTGTGTTATGGAATTTAAGTTGCGTTCGTCTTAATGTCTAGAGGGATCGTCCTCCTTACGAATTCAGTTAGACTTTTATCCTCAATGGACAGTCCGTCCACCCTTTTCTATATAAATTTCCATCGACCTGGATGGACTGGTCGCCTTATAGGCTTAATATTCAAGGATGGTCCGTCCACCGAAAGGACTAAAGTTTTGATTTTTCTAGACGATCCGTTCATTTTATGGACTAAAATCTACATTTTTTCCTCATGTAGAACCGTCCACTTTATGGATTTAAATAAAATTTACATTCTTTATGTACCGTCCACTATATGGACTGGGTAGTATTTTCATCCTTCATGGATGAACTGTCCACTTCATGAACAAGGTAGTTTATACCATCCTTTTTAGACTTGGAATTTTTCATCCCCCTAGGATGATCCGTCTAGTCTTTGGACTTTAGTTTATACCCGTCCACTTTTGTGGACTTAGAACTTCCATCTTCCTAGGATGATCTGTACAGTCTTTGGACTTAGGTTTTTACCCGTCCACTTTTGTGGACTTAGAATATCCATCCTTCTGGGATGATCCGTCCAATCTCTGGACTTTATCTTTATCTATCCACTTTTGTGGACTTGGAATTTTCATCCTCCAGGGATGATCCGTCCAGTCTCTGGACTTATTTTTTTACCCGTCCACTTTTATGGACTTAAAATATTCATCCTCCTAGGATGATCCGTCCGGTATTCGGACTTTGTCTATATCCGTCCACTTTTGTGGACTTGGAATTTTCATCCTCCTAGGATGATCTGTTTGGTATCCGGACTTTGTTTATACCCGTCCACTTTTGTGGACATTGAATTTTCATCCTCCTGGGATGATCCGTCCATTATCCGGACTTTGTTTTTACCCATCCACTTATGTGGACAAGGAATTTTCATCCTCCTAGGATGATCCGTCCATTATCTGGACTTTGTTTATACCCGTCCACTTTTGTGGACTTGGAATTTTCATCCTCCTGTGATGATCCGTTCACTCTATGGACTTTATGAGAATTGAGGCAGAAAAGACATAGATGTTTCTGAATATTCTTCTACTTTTTAAAAAAAAGTGTTTGTAGAAAAGTACCTGCCCCCTTGGGCTTAAAAAGAAACTTAAAGTATTGTAGCAAAAATTGTTTAAGTAAAACTGGTAATTGTAGTAAAAACTAAATAAACTGAAGAAAAAAAAAAAAAAAAAACGTCATTGTTCTTCATCTCTACTGGTAGTATTTCCATAGGTGCTCCATGGTCCATGGGTGCTGAAGCCTTCGCCCGTCCAGCGGCTCGAGATAGTAGGTGCCCTTCTTTTGCCATGATGCGATTTTGTAGGGTCCTTCCCAGTTGGGGTTGAGCTTTCTTTGCGAAGGATCTCTAATAGTGCCCATTACCTTCTGTAGTACAAGATCTCCAACCTGAAAATCCCGATGCCTGACAATGGAGTTGTAGTGTTTCTCCATGAGATTCTGATACTGCGCCATCCTTTGCTCCGCTGTCGCTCGTACTTCGTCTACTAGGTCGAGCTAAAGGCGCATGGCCTCTTCATTCTTATCCCCGTTGTAGTTCTCTACTCAATAACTTATGAGCCCTACCTCTGCTGCAATGACAGCTTCACTTCCGTATGCTAGTCTGAATGACGTTTCTCCAATGGGTGTTCTTGCTGTATTTCGATATGCCCATAGAACGCTTGGTAGCTCGTCCGGCCAGATACCCTTTGCCCCCTCAAGCCGGGTCTTAATAATCTTGAGCAAGGATCAGTTCATGACTTCAACTTGTCCATTGGCCTGTGGGTGTGCGCGTGATGAGTAGTGATTCTTGATACCTAGCTCCGAACAGAAGTCCCTAAATGCACTGTTGTCGAATTGCTTTCCGTTGTCGGAGACAACCACTCTGGGTATCCCGTACCTGCACATGATATTCCTCCAAACAAAACTTCTAATGTTCTTCTCCGTGATAGTGGCTAGGGCTTTTGCTTTCACCCACTTAGTGAAGTAGTCGATATCGACCACCAGAAACTTTAGCTGCCTAACTGCTGTTGGGAAGGGGCCCATGATATCTAGTCCCCATTGAGCAAAGGGGCAAGGGGCCATCATAGGGGTCAGTTCTTCGGATGGTTGCCTAATGAGATTACTGAACCTTTGACACTTGTCGCAGGCCTTGACATAAGCCTGTGCGTCTTACAACATTGTAGGCCAATAGTATCCTGCTTGGATCAACTTGTGCACCAATAACCATGCCCCCAAGTGGTTTTCGCAAATACCCTTGTGGACTTCTCTCATTACGTAATCTACTTCCTCGTGGCATAAACACCTATGGTACAGTTGAGAGAACCCTCTTTTGTATAAAACATCTTTTATCAGCACAAATCGTGATGCTTGAACTTTTAACTTTCTAGTAATGTCATTTCCGTCTGGTAAAACGCCAGTCTTCAGGTATGATATCAATGGTGTAGTCCAATTGCTTTCAGAATTTACTTCCTGCACATTTGTTCCGTCATCAATAAGCGAGGAGACTTGGACAAATGACAATACCTGTTTGGGGACAAGCATAAGTTTTGCCGAGGCTGCTTTTGCTAGTTGGTTGGCACATTCGTTTTCCCCCTTCAGGATTTGAACAAATCTGACTTCGAGGCTGTCGATTCGATTCTTCACTTCTTATAGATACCTCTTAATTCTTTCATTCTTACACTCGTAGCCACCATTAATCTAACTTGTTACTACCTATGAGTCACAATGTACGACCACGTTTTCAGCACCTACAGCCTTTGCGAGGTCTAGCCCTGCCACCAACGCTTCATATTCTGCCTCGTTGTTGGTTGTGGGGAAATCCAGTCGGATCATGCACTCGATCTTATCCCCCTCCGGGGTTTGGATCACCACGCCGGCGCCTCCTGCTTGTCTATTTGAAGATCCATCCATATAAATATTCCATTGTCGCGTCTCCTTTGCCCCCTGGCCGTCTCCGAGGGTGAATTCGGCGATGAAGTCAGCCACTACTTGCCCTTTTATAGCTGTTTGCGGACGGTACTGTCTGTCAAACTTGCTAAGCTCCACTGTCCACAAAGCCAATTGTCGTGCAGCCTCGGGGCTACTCATGGCTCTTCTCAAGAGCTTGTCTGTCAAGACAACAATGGTATGTTCTTGGAAGTACGGTTTGAGTTTTTGCACTGCGTTTATCAACGCGAAGGCCAACTTCTCCACCTGAGCGTACCTCTCTTCTACTTCTCGAAGCGCTCGGCTTGCAAAGTAGACTGGTTTCTGAGATCCGTCTTCCTTTCTCACCAAAGCTGCGCTAACAGCGACTTGTGAAACAACTAAGTATAGGTAAAGCTCTTCTCCTGGCTTGGATGGACTGAGCAATGGGGGAGATGAAAGATATGCCTTTAAGTTGTCAAATGCCATTTGGCATTCGTCCGTCCACTCAAACAATTTTCTCAGAGTGCGAAAAAAAGGTAGACATTTGTCCGTCGCTTTCGAGACGAACCTGTTCAGCGCTGCGATTTTGGCATTCAAACTTTGCACCTCCTTGATCGTCCTCAGCGGTTCTAACTCTATTATGGCCTGCATCTTCTCCAGGTTAACCTCTATACCTCTTTAGGATACCATGAAGCCTAAGAATTTCCCCGCCGTCACTCCGAACGTGCACTTGCCTAGATTCAGCTTCATGTTATATGACCGGAGGGTGTCAAAGGTCTCACGGAGGTCGCTTAGGTGATCATCTTCATGTAGGCTCTTCACTAGCATGTCATGAACATAAACTTGTACGTTCCTCCCAATCTGGTGCGCGAACATCTTGTTCATTAATCTTTGGTGTGTTGCTCCAGCATTTTTGAGTCTGAATGGCACACCTTATAGCAAAACAGTCACTGGCTGGTGATAAAAGAGGTCTTCTCTTGATCGGTTTCTTCCATTCTAATCTGGTTATAGCCCGAGAAATCATCCATGAAGCTCAAAAGCTAGTGTCTTGCGGTTGAGTCTACCAAAATATCTATCTGAGGGAGTGGATAGCTGTCTTTGGGGCAGGCCTTATTAAGGTCCGTGAAGTCTACGCACATCCTCCATTTTCCATTGGCCTTTTTAACCATGACGACGTTTGCCAACCAATCGGGGTAGTACACTTCTCGGATGAAATCTGCCACAAGAAACTTTCATACTTCCTCGGCAATGGCTTTGTCCCGCTCCTGAGCGAATACTCGTTTCTTCTGCCGAATTGGGGAAAATGAGGGTGATACATTTAGCTTGTGAACCATGATTGAGGGGTCGATTCCTAGCATGTCCTCGTGACCCTAGGCGAACACGTCCTGATTGTCTCTTAGGAATGCCGTGAGCTCTTGGCGTACCGGCCAGCTTGCCAGTGTACCCACTCTAGTCGTCTGTTCTGGCCTTGAGTCATCAGGGATCACTTCTTCTAATTCTTCAACTGGTTCCGCTACTGTCTGTTGTTCTCCTATGTATATTGTTTGCTGATGATCATCCATCTCTAGCATAGCAATATAGCATTCTCGCGCTGCCACCTGATTTCTACGCAGTTCTCCTACTCCATAATCCGTTGGGAATTTGATCATTAAATGGTAGGTTGAAGTTACAGCCTTCTATGAGTTGAGGGTGGGTTGTCCAAGAATGGCATTGTAAGCGGACGAGCAGTCGACCACCAGGAATGTTACTTCTTTAGTGCTCTACTGGGGGTAATCACCCACCGTTACTAACAACGTGACGGCACTGATGGGGAACACTCTCATCCCTCTGAAACCAACTAGAAGGGCATTAACCGGGACCAATTGTTCTTTATCAATCCTCATCTACAGAAAAGCCGGGTAATACAGGATGTCTGCCGAACTGCCGTTGTTAACCAGAACCCGATGCATGTTGTAGTCTCCTACCCTTAGGCTAACAACAAGCGCGTCGTCATATGGGTGGTGCAACCTTCGAGCATCTTCTTCTAAAAATCCGATGACGGGGTTGTCGATTCGTGCCATCTTGGGTATAGTGCCTATAAGCTGGATGTTCTGGACCATTCTCAGGTAGGTCTTCCAAGCTTTTTTGGACGACCCAGAAGTTGTCGTGCCCCCTACGATCATCCTTATGTCTCCAATGGGCGGCCTTGGATGCTCATTCTCCCGTCATAGGGCCTACTCTTGGGGTGGATCCATTCTTTCCTTGCTAACGAACCTCTATAGCTTCCCCTGTCTTATAAGGACATTTATCTACTGTTTTAGATCGTAGCAGTCAGCTGTGTTGTGCCCGTGGTCTCGATGGAAGCGGCAATACTTGTCCCTTGGCCTCTTGCTGGGATCTCCCTTCAACTTGCTAAGGAACGACAGGGCCCCTTCGTCTTTGATCTGCATTAAGACCTGATCTATTGGGGCAATTAATGGGATGAAGCTTGTGAACCTCCCAGTCGGGGGTTTGGAGTGTCTATCACCTGTCGTTCTCTAGTCCTAGCCACCTTGTGCCCCCTATCCTGCCTTGTGTCCTCCTGCCTTTGCCTTTTTCTAGGCTTATCCTCACGGGCCAGTAGTGCGTCTTCCGCGTTCATATATTTGGTGGCCCTGTAAAGCACATCCGACATGGTCATTGGATTGTTCTTGTATAGAGAAAACAGGAACTTACCCTTTTGTAACCCATTAGTGAATGCCACCACGAGTATCTTGTCATCCGCCTTGTCAATTGAAAGGGCCTCCTTGTTGAAATAGGTTATGTAGGACCTCAACGTCTCGTCCTCTCGCCGCTTAATGGTCATCAGACATGCAGTAGACTTCTTGTATCTGTGCCCTCCAATGAAGTGCAAAGTGAACTGGGCACTCAGCTCCTTGAAAGTACTGATAGAGCTAGGCATTAACCCACTGAACCAAATTCTCGCAGCACCCTTCAGCATTGTAGGGAAGACCCTACACATGATTTCGTCTACAACTCTTTGAAGATGCATCAAGGACTTGAAGGGCTCCAGGTGATCTAGAGGGTCTTTGACTTCGTCGTAACTGTTTATCTGTGACATGCAGAATTTATGCGGCAGTGGGAAGCAATTGATGGTGGCAGTGAACGGTGAGTTAGTTCGGTTGACTAGGTCATCAAGATCGCTGGATACTCGTCCCTTGAGGGTGTTCATCATAACTTCCATCTGCTCCATTGCCTACATCTCCACAACAATAGGTGGAGCCATATCCATGAGGGTTGGGAGGCTTATGTTTTGTTGTTCCGGTTTGCTTGGGACGTTACTACCCTTCGGTCTCTCCTGGTTCTTGCGATCAGCACTAGCACCTTCTTGATCTTCTTCTTGGTTTCCCATCACTGCGTTCTTCTGCCGCAGTTGTTCCTCTAGGGTCTGGTTTTTTCTGATGAGGCGCTCCACTGCCGCTGTAAGGGTTTGGACCTGTCTCTCCAGGGCAGTAGGTTGTGGCTCGTCTTCCTGAATGTTGTTGGTGGTTGCCATTGAGCGTGTAAGTACCATGCAGCCCTTTGTTTGGGTAGCATTTGTATGGCCTACAAGTTGCAGTTATGACTAATTCCCACAGACAGCGCCAACTAATGATGCCGTAAATATCAGCAGTGAGCTATACGATCCTCGCACGCTCGTAACGATATCTGCACAGAAAAGAAAGAGGACCTAACAGAGAGCACCAGTGTGGTGTCAGCCGAATACCCTCCAAAGGTCAAGTTAGAATTATTTTCACAACTCTAGAGTGCTAGAGAATGGTAAATTATGCGTACCTTAATTTGTGAAGGTATTGGAGCTTTTATAGTAGTAGAAGGTTGACCTCTCCTTCTTGGTGTAGAAGTCTTTTCCTTATAGGAATCCTCTTGAATAGTCCCAAACATGATGGACAAAACATTTCCTTGTAGAGAAGATCTTCATTAATGCGCGTATCTTCCGGAATCCCCTTTGTGCTAGAATTCCATTTACCTTGGGATTCTATGGTGATTAAATGTGTGTCGCAAGTACTTCCCATCTAGGGTTTTTGCTGTATCTATTCATAACAGACGTTTGCACACATTGGGCCTGCCCTCTATCGGCCCATGGACATGGATCCATCAGGCCCATTTAATGGAGGTCCGTCAGGCTATATTTTTACCCTCTTCATTAGTAATTAGTAACATCTTCCTTCACTTATTTCTTTTCCTTTCTTTCTTCTTTTCTACAAGTTGTAGACATTAATGAATAGGGGGTGGCACAAGAAAGAATCAAACTCGAAGTTTCATACATCACAAGACTCAAGAGAGGTTGTAACTTTTTTTTTTTTTTTTTTTTTTTTACAAGAGAGGTTGAAAATTGGAACTAAAAATGTATCCTTCAAACCCTAAGTTTAAATTTATTTATAAAATCAAATAAGTTGCTTAAGCTTATACAAGTTTTATCTAACAATCATTTTTACTTATTGAAAATTGAAAAAAAAAATTGCATTAATCATGATTGTCAATTATATTTCAATAGCAACAATTCCTGATAAAATATGAAGTTATATATATATATATATATATATATATTATCTCTGTGCTATTAGTCAAAGAAAGCATGTTGTCCTTTGTAAATTTGATCGTGAATGTAATAAGCTTGAAGTGGTTCAAGCTTGGTTCATTAAGCACTGAAAATATAAATATAGAGTTTAGATTTTAGATTTTATAATTGTTTATCTATTTTTAAATTATCTTTGAGCTTTGTGTCAATTTCTTAATATGAGATGCGATATGAGTTTGATAATTCTTATTTGAATTATATTTAATTTATGCCCTAATAAACACAAAGAATAATAATAATAAAAAGTTCCTCAATATCGATTTTTTCCTAGTTATAGTATAATTAAAAAAATCAGCACACTCACAAATTAAAAACAATAACCAAAGCCCAAAATCAAAACATACACAAAAGAGTTCAAAATTTGAGAATATATAAAAAAAAAAAAAAAAAAAAACAAAAAACAAAAAACTTACATAAGAGAACCAAGAACTTAAATGGGTGTCCATTGTTTTGCTTCTTATCATGCACACAAATTCAGAAGCAAAAAACAAGAAGTAAGATGAATTTATTAAATTAAAATATAAGCATAAATTGCATCTTGAAAAAAAAAAAGAAAAATACAACAACGTGAGGTGTATTGTGTGCGATTTAATTATAGAGATGATTTTATTGGTTAAGAGAAATTATATTGAAAATTCATGGCTCTCTCTCTCTCTCTCTCTATATATATATATGAAAATTTTGATAATTAACTATTCATTGGAGTAGAATTTAAATTTCTAAAACTTAGATGATAAAATTTTATCTAAATTAAATTATTGTTAAATTTTATTCCTTAGTCAAGAGTCTTGTAGCCTAATATCCTAATAAGATATTAATTTAATAAGATGCAACTTGCCGGGGAAAAAAAAAAAAAAAACATTAGTTGTGTGAGATTTAAGTTTAAAAATATTTTATGATAGACTTTTAGTTTTATTTTTAAGGCAAAATTGTAAAACCCATCCTTTAAGTTTCACATGAATTCATTTTAGTCTTTTAACTTTACTTTCGTTCAATTGAGTTATTTAAATTTCAAATATGTTCAACTAAGGATTTTGTCCAATTCTGTTAAGTTCTTGCCGTTAAAGTGTCTAATTTTTTTTTTTTTTTTTCCATTTTTTCAAATCTAAAATAAAAACATATATGGTTTCACAAATTTGCGTAATGAAGAAACACTATTGGTAACTTAAACCAAGAAATGTCATTCGTCTTTACCTTCACCACCATTCTCTTCTATCTCCTCCTCTTCCTCAACCCACTTTATACTAAAACCTTAGTCCTTAACCCCCTCACTGCCCCACAAACTAGACCAAGGAGTTGGCGACCAACACTTTGAATTCCTCATACTCCTAAGCCTCCCTCCCTCCCTCCCTCTCTTTTCTTTTGAATTTTGCAACTGGAATTTGATCAATTTGATGGTTTGTGTGTGTGTGTGTGGAAGTTTTGACCAGTGAACATATTTAAGATTAGTATGTTGTTGTATGTATTTTTCTTATTTTGAGGTTTCGGTCATTGGAATATGCTTGTTGTTCTAGTTGTCAGTCAACGAATGTAAGATTCTATTATTTCTCTTATGGAGGAATTGCCTCTTATTGACCTTTTTAAGGATACTACCAAGGCTATAGGATCTATGTGAATTTAAAATGTGCTTTCATTGAAAGCCTAAGTAATTGAATATTTTTGCCATTGGGAAATCATTGATTGAAAGTTGCAGATGTTGAGTAAAGTAGATTCTTTGGATTCATGCCATAAGAGGTTTGTGGGGGGCAGTGGGGGAGTTGATGAATAGAGTTTGGGTTTGAAGTGGGGCTAAGGAAGATCAACTAGATTTGTTCTTCATCTTCTTTTAAAAAAAAATTTTAAATAACTTTTTTTTTTATTTTTGGTCTTTGAAATTTCAAAATTAGACACTTAACGGCAAGTAGTTAATGGAAGTGGATGGGAAGCCTTAATTGAAAAAAATTTGAAACATAGAGAACTCAATTGAACAAAAGTAAAATTAGAGAACTGAAATGAATTCAAGTGAAACTTAAAGTGTGGATTTTAAATTTTTGCCTTTACTTAAATTAAATAGTTGTTAAATGTTATACCTTAATTTAAGGAAATATATCATAAAAAATAATATAAAAATAATTTACTAATTAGTTGTTCTTAACATTTTGATAATAGACTTTTAGTTTGAGTAGAAGTCAAAAAGTTAGGGTTTTTTTATTTTTTTATTTAGAAAGAAAACATGGATTGTTGTCGGGGATTTAAGTTTAGAATTTTTTATAATTGGCTTTTTATTTTGAATAAAATTTAAACTTGTTGAAGTTTAAATGAATAAAATTAATTTACTAATTAGTTGTTCTTGAAATAATTGATAATAGACTTTTAGTTGGAGTAGAAGTAAAAAAGTGTGGGTTTTATTTTATTTTATTTTATTTTTTGAGAAAGAAAACTTGGTTTGTTGTATGTGATTTAAGTTTATAATTTTTTTATAATAGACTTTTAGTTTGAATAGAATTTGAATTTGTTGAAATTTAAATGATAAAATTTTACCTAAATTAAACAGTTGATAAATATTTTCTCTTAATTTGAGGAAATATATCATAACAAATAATATAAAAGTAATTTACAAATTAGTTATTCTTAAAATGTTAATAATAGACTTTTAGTTGGAGCAGAAGTAAAAAAGTTGACTTTTTTTTTTTTTTTTTGGATAAAGAAAACGAGGGTTGTTGTTTGAGATTTAAGTTTATAATTTTTTACAATAGAATTTAAATTTATTGAAATATTTAAGTTTAAATTTTTTTTTTTTATAATAGACTTTTAGTTTGAATAGAATTTAAAATTTTTAAAGTCTAAATGTACAAAATTAATTTACTAATTAGTTATGTTCTTAAAATATTGATAATAAACTTTTAGTTGAAGTAGAAATCAAAAAGTGGGTTTTTTTTTTTTTTTTTTTTTTTTTTTTTTTTTTGGGTGAACAAAAACGTGAGTTGTAAATGAATCCAAGTCGCCGTGTAAGAGAGGAAAAATTTATTAATTCCTATTTGACTATTAAAAATTTCAACATAGCTGTAAATGAAGAGGCAGAATTTGGTGTCTAGGAGTAATTGTTTCTAACGCCAATATATATTGACCATTAAGTATGTTTGATGAATTTCATTTATTTCCCTCCATTTTTTTTTAATTCCATTAATAAAGTGTATATGTAGATAATTTTAAGTAGTATCACATCACCCAATAACTTATTATTAAATTAATATTTTGAAAACCTCATAGTTGAATTACATGTTCTATACGGAAAATTATTATGTACTCCCGAAGTACTATAAATGCATACTCCCTCCTCTCACATGAATGGTGGGTCTCATCATAAATTTAATTAGTGGAACCCACCATTCATGTGAGAGGAGGGAGTACACATTTATAGTATTTCGGGAGTACACAATAATTTCCCGTTCTATACATTCTTAATTAACATGTATGTCAGTTTTCATGCCAATTGGATATTATTTAATTACCATTCAATCCATAAACTCATCTTTTATGTAATATCACACCATCCAATAACTTATTATTAAATACATATTTTGAAAATCTCACAGTTAGATTACATGTTGTATATGTTCTTAATTAACATGCATGCCAATTTTCATGCTAATTGGATATTATTTATTATTTGATCCATAAACTCATCTTTTATGTATTATTTTTTTTTGAGTTTATTTTATGTATTATTTTAAGCTACAAAAACTCAAATTTAAAAAATTGATTAATTGATGACATGACTATTAATCTTTAATTTGATCACCTTGAACTTTTGCCATCATGAAGATAATGTAATCCAACGATGAATTCGTTAAAAGTTGCATCTAATTAAAAATATATTAAGTGGTGTAATATTCTTTAAAGTTATATCAGACGTAACTTGAATTCGATCTTGTTTAAATAATATAGAAAGCAAAAAATGAAGTGAGATAGAGAAAAAAGAAAAGAAATGAAAAAGAACCCAAGCTTGTTTAAAAACTATTTTAAGATAATAAAAGGAAAACAAATTAATATGATATTTTCAACAAAGTTACCTCCTATGTAGAAAGAGGGAACCGTTCTAACAAAATAATCAAACAAATACTTTTCTTTCTTCGACAATATAGTATAAATATACCCTTTTTTTTTTTTTAGAGTCATAGTATAAATATACTTGTTTTAGTTTAGTGGACTTCTTTTCCTACAAAAGAAAAGGCATATAAGTTTACTTTTTCTAGTCAAAAGATACATTGTTCTTTTTTTTTTTTTTTTTTTGGGTGTCGCACTGGGCATAATTCACATGTTGTGTTGCCCGTCGTTTGGAATTCTGCCAAGCCAAGAATGTGTAGCTTTATAAACATCAATATATATAATACTAGTTATAGGCCCGTGCGTTGCATGGTTTTATGAAAAAGCTTATAAAATAAATGTATAAATAATTACATATTTTAATAGATTCAATAAAGATAAAAGAAAAAATTATCAAATGTAAGTAATTATCTCACTAAAATAAGGGGTAAGATTTCTTCCTAAAACTAAATTAAATTGATAATTCCAAATTGAATTTTAAATTGATAATTATTTTTAAAAAACTTACTAAACAATTGATAAATCTAAAATTAATATAATCTTGATAATATTATAAATTAAAATTAAAGTTGATAATTCAAGAATATACGTGTAGAACATCTTGATAATTTGATGTAACATAAAAATCAAATAAGAAAATTGTTAAAATTAATCTATTAATTCTAACCATATTTAATCATTAATTCTTAGACCCTAACCCTAAGCATATAAATTAGATCAAAGCTAAGAAAATTAGTTTAAACAAAAGGCAATCGATACACAAAACCTAATCAATTTAATAAAAACAAATTACAAAAACAAAGAAGGAACCTTTAGAAACTTGACAATGTTTTGAATTCATTAATTAAAATCACATGAAGAAAAAAAAAACCAATAATAACACTAAAGAAAATAAACAAAATGAAAATAATAATAATAAAAGAAGAAAGAATGCATACTTGCATTGTCATGAGATTTAGACATTCACATATTGAAATAAGCTTCACTCCAAAAAAGATATATAGGGTTATATATATTGGTAGAGTTCCATTTGAAATATAATTCATTTAAATCTTATTGAAATTAAAGATATCTAATCAATGTTTTTTTTTTTATCCCATAAAAATTGGAATTAAAAAAAGGTCATATGAATAGAATGAAAAAAAAAGAAAAAAAGAAAAAAAAAAGGTTGATTCAACATAAAGTAACATATAAAAAATTTTAAAAAAAAATTAAAAAGAGAGAGAAAGAGAACGTGGTTGACAACTATAAGGAATTTAAATATATATATATATATATATATTAATGTCATCAACGTAGAAATTATCAAATTAATAGAGATATATACAGTTTTTTTTGGATAGATAGAGATTATCAAATTATTGGAGATATATATTGTTTCTTGAGATAGATTTATATTAGTCACCTCTTGAAGAATTTGGATTGTGCTTATCCCTTAATAATCAAGTTTTGTAGCTTGATATTCTGATAATTAAATAAAATAATGTTAATTAGATGATAAATATTATCTAAATTAAATTTCTGTATGTTAAATATTATTCCTTAATTTAAGAAATATATCCTAACAAATAAAGAATAATGTTAATATAATTTTATTTAATGATAAGAATAAATTAGAGTGATGAAGAAGATTGTAGCAAATCAAAGATAAGCACTTAGCCATTAGCATAATCACGATTCATTACATGAGATTATTATATTAGTACTTTTTTGTTTTCCTCTCTTTTTTGGTTTAAATTCTATCCTTAGGTAATTCTTTTAGATAGACACAACTGTTATAGTTGTAAATGAAATATTATTTTCTTTCATTACTTAATTTGTCATATTTATCCAAAAACTATGTATATATCTATTCTTAAAATCTAAACGGTTTAATCAAAATTCATATGTAAACTATAAAATAGATAATAAAAATAAATGATTATTTTACTTTTAAGTTATATAATGAATGAATATTGTGTAAGACTAATGTATTATAAAAGGCATATATATATATATATATATATATAAAAAATAATTGAATGGAAGATGGTAGATAGCTTGCAACTAATATGAAAGGAGATACCTAAAATTTAAGGCTCGAGTAATATTTAAATGGAAAAACCTTAAATTTAGTAATTAAAAACTATCCAAAAAATGATTGAAAGCATATTTAAGTGGAAACATTAATTCAATAATTAAGAACAATTTAAATTAATAAACATTTAAGAATTTGAAGTAGAGAGACTTACATGAAAATTTAATTTTTGTCCTTGAAAGCATGGGAGAAGACACCAAAACTTGAGTGATTTTCCCCCTACCAAAAAATTATAATAAACAAAGAGGATGTGTATATATATATAGATATAAACTTCAAGTTTTTTTTTTTTTTGGTTGAGAAAAACTAAGAGTTAAGACATTGGTAATAAGTTTTCATCCACAATTGAAAATATAGCATTGAGATATGATGAGAATTGAGAAGTTATACCTTTCAATAGTAGGTCATTTTTGGCCTGTGAACAATAATCTCTATTATTTGATCTCAACCTCTCTGTGTAATTATTAACAAAACAAAATAAGTAGCACCAAAATAAAAAATATATATAAAAAAAATTAAAAAAAAACCCTACTTATTATGATATTTGCTATCTAGTTCACCTAAATAAGTTTTTTCAAAGGGATGATAAAGCTTTAACTACGAAGAGATACAATATGCTAAACAATAGAGAATAAAACTTAAACTACAAAGAGAATAGTAGACCGTTAAAACAAATGCAGTAGCTTCCTAGTTAACAATATGGGCAATACAATCTATTATATCTTTTAATTAAGCTCTAAAACAATCCAAGTGTTGTGAATACTGTGCAAGAATGTGTGCTGAAAACTCCAATCTATCAAACTTGTTACAACCATCTTTGCATCTTCACTGATGTGCCCCATCTGTGATATGTTTTCTAGGACCTCACAGTGCATATATAAAAAAGTTGATAATAACAATTAAAATTAGTGTCTATCTAAAACATTGTCAAAGCATTAGGGTAAACTTTTAGAATTGATTTAATAGCTGGAATTTAAAAAAAAAAAAATTTCCTTGTAATGAGCACCACATAAAGAAAATAAATCTAAAGCTTCTAACCACAAAATTAAACTTTAATTTTATGCATGCTTGCATGGGATCCATATAAAGAGTATAAAAGAAGTGACCAAGGGAAAAAAAATCAACAATATATGCACAAACTTCAAAAGATTAGGCAGAGTACAAAAGGCTTTGAAAAAACTGCAACAATACATATAATAGATGACTGAAGCTAAGCAAGTTCATGTGCCACCTAATTGTTTTCTAAGATTGAAACCATGGCAAGCCATGAAAGATGTTCTGTATCATGTGTCCAAGAGGCCCAATTGATTCGTTGGTTTGACCGCTTGAAAAGCAATGTGCTCCTTGCTCCTCTTGGGCGAAATAGATTTCTACTTCTAGTGCAAAAGCCTCCGTTCGTTTTCTAAATAGAAACAGACAACTTGGTTTTCTAGTTTCAGAATAATTCTAGCAATAGAAGAGTTCTAGATATATTTGGAGATATTTATGATTTTAACATTTCAGATTGATTAGCCTTCATTGAATTGTTCTTGGAGATAAATATGATTTTAGCATTTCAGATTGATAAGCCTCCATCAAATAATTCTTTATGATCTAATCTAAAGTTGTTGATAAACTTGGAGACACAAAGGAGAGTAAAAATTATTGATAATTCATAAAAGTTAAAATTTTTATCATCTTAGAAATTATAGGAGAAAAAGATAAGGACAAAAAAAATATATATCTATTTTTTGATTTTAGGGTTTGTTGATAACATTTTAGATAGACATAACTATTAGAGTTGTAAATCAAATAGTACTTTCTTTTATTACTTGATTTGTCATATTTATCTAAAAAATATGTATATATCTATTCTTAAAATCTAAAAATTTAAGAAAATTTCTGCAATTTGGTGCTGCCACTTGGCGCAACCACGGCGTCTAAGCCCAACTTTTATTATATATAATAATATGATGTAATACAATTTTTTTAATATAGAATAAGTAATGTTGCACCGAAATAAACTTTGTGTGCTGATTCTTCCAACTCAAACCACAATGATCGTTTCTCAAAAAAAAAAAAAAAAAAAAAAAAAAACAACCACAATGATCGAAAAGGATAATTAGAAGGTTCAACTTGTCATTTTGTGGTTTGAATTTATTGGATTAACCAAGTCAAGTACTCTATAGTAGCATTCAAGTTTGGGTAGACCAATAGAACGTATTTTTTAAAAGTATATGAAAGACAAAAAAAAAAATATAATAATAATAATAATAACTAGTCGCTAACCCGTGCGATGCACGGGAAAACTATTAGAAAATAAATTTAATCCGTCTTTTTGTTCTATTAAATTTAATCTTTCTTTTATTCTTTTAAAATAAGAGTTTAGGTCTAATAATAAAAAACAATCATTGTATAACGGATGCAATAGATTAACATTTTATTGAAACTATAAAAAGAAAAGGGTATAACATCATTTTGAATAGTAAATCTATAGTTATATAACATCTTAAACTTTTTTTCTTAATGGCATAATGTGTTAGGATCACAAAGGAGTTTGTGTAAAATCTAATTGTGAAAAGTTGTTCTTAGAGGTTTAGAAATGCATTGATTTTGTTAAATAAAAGCATAACTTTTATCACATTTTATAATAACTTTACAAATTTATAGCATTTATCTATTAGTTAAGGTTGTATTAGAGGATTGGAGTTTTTATTAATTGGATGTGTTTACAGTTAATATTTACACACTTTTGTTTCAATGGCCAATTAACTTTTCACAAAATTGACCAAAATGACATTTTACACCAATCAAAGTTTGCATCAAAATTTTCAACAAAAAATAAAAATAAAAATAAAAATAATAAAATAAAGAATAATTTAAACAATTATTCTACATGAACTTTTCATCGAAGAGCCAATTTAGATTCAACTTCCACCTAAAGCGCACAACAAACCATTTCCCAATTTTCAATTTCATTATTAGTTGTCTCAACTTCATATTGCTACTATACCAAACACCTGTTTAGATGCATACTTAGAAGCGTAGCATCCCATAAAAACCTCTTGCCCAATTGACATAATGCCAGAAAAGCAAACAACCCCAAAAAACATGCAACTACTTCACACTCTTGGCTTTAGTGTTCTTGGAACCAAATGCTTACTAAACATCAAATTTTGTATATCAAATTGTTGCACACTCTAAGTGCTTTTATTCATCTGTTAACAATTTCCATAATTACTACAACAGGCCATTGAAAAAAAATTATATAGTAATAGTAACTAATAATGCTAGGTCTATCTTTATCTTAAAGCTAAGACAGTGATGTTTGAGGGAACATTTCAACTTAATGGGGTGCAAGCAAAATGCAAATCAAACTAAACTATTAGGATAAACCACTACTATAAAAAATAAAAAAATGTAGGTCCTCCATTCCTTCTTGCAAGCCAATAGTAGCTGCAAGAGTTATCATGATTGCTCAATTCCATGAGAGTATTCCACCTGATGGTCTTGACGCAACCATCCTCCTTCTTTATCCCATCCCCTGCAAGTTAAAATTTTTAAGAATAAAAATTGTCAATCGGTGGTTTCAAGCAAAAGTTACATTTGAACAAAATATAAGTAGCCTAACTCATTTGCTTGAGGAAAGAAAGACCAACACCTCAATTAAAAATTTCTGACTACAAATAGGAAATTACTTGAATTTAGCGGAAAATAAAGAAAATAAAATGCAAAGTCTACAATGCTTCCCAAACCTAAAAGAAAATAAAAAGAATGAAAGAAAATGTTCATCAAAGCATCATTCACAGTAATATATATAAAAGTGCCCAAAAGAACTACAAACAACCAACTCAATTAAAAGTAACAATATTCACACAAAAAAAGAGCCTCATGTGAGGATTATGCTACTCTTTAAGTTGCACCTAGGTCATGTTCAACCTCTTTATCCATAACTACCTGCTACAATTGCTCAGTTGCATTGAAAACCAAAGAAAACCCAACAAATGCAGCTTTTTTGCATTTATTATATGTATATGATGAGATGACACTAGCTAATATCCATTTTAATGACCTTCAAGAAATATTAACATTGTGAATTTGTGATGCTACAAACAGCAAGATTAAAGATGGTTAGTCACTATGGTTCTTTTGTCAATCATAGTAAGTAAACTGCTTAGCCTTTCAGGGGTGAAAAGCCCTTGAATTAAGCACCTCTTATGAATGAAAGTATATGCAGCCAATTACAACAATTTAACCCAACAAAGCAAGTTGTTAAACAGTTGTTTTTGTTGAAAATAAAATATTTTTCCTTTGAAACAAATAGAAGCTCATTTAGCAAATATATGTTCTTGGGAAAATAGCAAGACGTAGATGTAATGGAAGATGTAGCCCACTTTATCAATGAAGAAAAGCCAAAAGAATTGGTGCATAGAAACGTGATTTTATCAAAAATTCTAATAGCCATTAGTCACAATAGCATGCTAAATTCCTATATGTTTCTAAAAGAAATTTCACTGAACACATGTTATGAACAATAACTAAAAATAACAAACACTGAAGAGTGTAGGACTACCACAATACTATTAATGCCGACTCCCCAAAATAGAACACCAAAACCTTCTCATAGCAAACTTATAAATAATAAATTAATAATTGAGACTTTGAGACTTTGCAAATACTAAGTGGTATTTAAAATAAAGAAAAAAAACCATAGATTGAAAGAAAAGGAAAAAAATATTACATTGGTTTAAAGCAAGTATAGAGTAGTCATGAAGTCCCTCTAAAGATGCTTCTTTCACAATCACGTGAAATTTGAATATGAAATCTGAAGAATTGGCTCCTTTAGGATATGAAATTTTGGAATGTGCGAGCAACTGAAAGGTGTGTGTCTAATGTTTCTTCACCAATCTGAAAGGTAGGTTTGCTCATGCTATGACAGAGGCTAAGGTTTTCGACTTTCTTATTAAAGATTATAAAATTGTCCCCAGTTATTTTTAAGTCATTATAGTAGTGATCAATTGTAAAACAAATGTAATGTCAATAATTTTGCATCCTTGTGAAACATGTTCAAGTACTATAGATTTAACCTTACACGGTGGGCATAAGTGCATAAACCCCTCTGAGATTAATACTGAAACACAATCAAATTAGTAAGTAAATATATGCATGTCTCCTTATAAGAAATTGATTTCCAACAACAAAATAAAAAATCGAGGCCAATGACAATGTATCCAGATCAGAGTAGTACTTCCTACTTTTCTGCTTATCATAACAAAAATCAATGATTTTTAAGGATTACATATTTATTGAGAGGATGAATAACAGATAATCCTCATATTTTCCTAACGAATGTTATCAAACATAATATACAATGTACATTCAGTTGAATTAAGTAGTCAATTCAAAACCTTCTCCACTAATAGATGCTTTCATGTAAGAATGTAGTATTATTCATGAAATAGTAAAATCAATTCAATTCTGACAAATAAAAGAGCATCGCCAACATTAAACATGTCGATATTACAAATTAACTTCTAGTAATTTTAGAACTCTGATAACTAAAAATCATTATCATGCAGCCATTATATATGGGTTTAAAAGTATCCTATCAATCATTCAGACCCATTGCATTATCTAATAGCAGAAAAAATTTATAAAATTTAAGCAATAATAGATCTTGATGATCCTAAAAAAACCATCTAAAATGTTAGATCTTGATTTGCTTGTAATACATACCTAATACCTACAGGAGGTCTCTATCTACACTCTTCAACAACCACTCTTGTCTGATTAGTTTTCTAAGCATCCATAAATTTCCATATCAAGATTAGAAGCTGTCTGCACCAAATTCATTGCTGTCTAGCTTCACTCACCCAGCTTTGGTTCCGATTGTACCATAACAACCAGGCTATATTTAGCATGAACTCCACCTCCATGACATGCCCATTTTGCTAATAACACTATACCTATGGAAACATCATGGTTGGTCTCTAGACTCTGGCGCTTCTGAGCACTCCCATATTTCATGTGTCACTAATTCTGCACTATCCCCACATATTTCACTTGAGAATGATGGAATTATTTTCCTACAGTAAAGATTGGGCTTATTCATAGGTAAAATATTGTGGATCACCTTTCAAGCAAAAATTAAAAGTTATGGCTGCACATTTAGTGTCCAATACAAAGAGAAGTACTTTTTAGCACGTCACAGCTCATCATGCTCTTTAAGAGTGACAAACCACATGTACAATATAGACCACTCCAATAAGAGCAATTGATGAATTTTGAATGTTCCCTAAATCCTAAATTAGATCTTGTTACAATAGTGCAGCCAAAAAAAAAAAAAAAATTGCACAATACAATCACCTATTACCAAAACTATCTAAATGTTGTTTTCTACAATATAAACCTATCCCACCATCAATACCAATCCCAATATCTAACATATGAATCATAAAATAATTTCAAATACACAATCTCAAAGAATTAGAAATTAAAATTCCTTATGAATTTCAAATTTAAATCCCCAAACTATACACTAAAATCAAATTTTTAAGCGGTAGCCACATGAACCCAAATAAAAATTCACAAAATTAAATCCAAAAAAACTGAAGAATTATAAAGAGAGTAATAAAAATTTAGAATTGTAAAGTGAGCAAAAAAATTTCAGAAGAGAGGAATGAAAAATACAAATTTTTAGCCCTGAGTTGCATGGTAACAAATAATCCCTAAAAAAATATTATTTATAATACAATATAGGGTTATGGATTCCTAACCAAATTTGGTTAGGGTTATGGATTCCTAATCAAAATATAATATAGGGTCATGAATTCCTAATATGTTAATGGTATAGAAAATTATTTACCAACAGTGGCGGTGTCTGATTTGATTTTCTCTTCAAGCTCTATTGCGGTCCCATCATCACCTTCGCTTCCGGAAAAACTCTCCGACTGTGAAACCATATAGTTGGTGATGCCTTCTTTTTATCTCGGACCTGACTGTGTGTGGATGGCTTCTTGGTAGGATTGATTTTCAGTGTTGGGTTTTGGGGAAGGAGAAGGTAGAGAAATAGAGCAAAGAGAGGAACGGCAGAGCTGTTTTTTGCACTTACGTTTTTTTTTTTTTTTTTTTTTTTTTTTTTAGGTTTTTATCAGGTTTTAGAAAAGGTTTTTCTTCACTTATTTTTTTTTTCATTTATGTTTTTTTTTTAAAAATAATGTGCTGATGTGGAAAATGGTGGGAACTTCAGAGGCTTCAGTTATATATATATATATATATATATATATATAGATAATAATAAAATTTGTACATCAATTCATTGAAGACAAGCTAATTTCTTACTCCCTTGAAAAAATAAAACAGTTTCCCTCCCTTCGGTGGATATGTCGGGGATTTATACGCACCCAAAGATTTGTTTGAACTTTGTTGGCATATTCTCAATAAGAAATACTATGATAGAAAGATATATTAATATTACTTTTGCTTTTTTTTTCTTTTTTTTTTTTTATAATCATGTAATAAATCATTTTAAGAAAGTTTTGACATAATTTTTATAAAAAATATAAAAGAGAAATATTATATTCACAATATTTTCATAACAAATCTTAAATGGTAGATTGTTATTGGCTGTTAAGGATAGACAAAAAAGTAATTTAAGTTGTGGATTTAAATTATAAACAATAAAAACTTACTAACTATGATTTGTTGTGAAAAATAAAAAGCTATAAAAAAAATTAAATACTTTTTTTCTCATAATTTTTTTTAATTAAGTATACTTCCTAAACTAATACCCTTAGAACATCCCTTGACTTTCCCCCTCTTTTAAAAAAGTAGTTGAATTTCACTTATCTATATCAAAGGTACAATGCTGTTTTTTCCTTAAAAAATTAAAATCAAATTAATTGCTTTATCTCTAAGACAAGCAGAATTTTCATGGAAATAATATTAATAATTATTAGGTTAAATGAATATATTCACTATCTCCTATAAGCTTAAACTTTTGGGAGAATTACTAATTTAATATTGTATTAGAGTAAGAAATTTGGATTCAATCCCCCACCTCACCTCCCATATTTAACAATATCTATACTTATTTTCTTCTTTCATCTCTAATGGTAGAGCAATCTCTGATGTACTTATCTTTAGGGGCAAACTTGGAGTTCACTTATTTTCTCTAAGCTCTCCTAGTTATTCCAATTAATTGGGGAAGAAACCCTCTAACTTTTTCTTTTCTTTATTTATTTATTTTTTTTTTTCGTTTTGAGAGAATTTCAACTTTCAACTTATGCGTCTGCTCTTGATGATAGCTCTTTATCATCAAACCAAGACACCAATCGATTTTTGGTGTAGGCAGCTAGAATTGAACCCTATATCTCTTATTTAATTATCAAAAACTATACCAGTTGAATTAACTAGAACTCACTAAAAAAAAACCATCTAACTTTAAGAAAAGAAAATAGTTCAAAATTATTGGTTTATCTGTCTATTTTTTAAATATAAAAATTATGGTCTTATTTGAAAGGCAATTAACTTAACATTCAATGATAGGAAGATTGGTCATACTAAGCTATCAACTAATAGATTGTAAGGTTGAATTTAATCAACCATCTTGTTGGCTTTATTCCGTACCAAATTTGCTTGTATTTCAGCAATTAGTAACCTTGTTATTAGGTGGGTTTATTGTAAGGGTAGTGAGTGAGATAGAGTGTTGAATGCTCAAGAGTGTGCAAGAAAACAGAGTCTTGCGGCTGGATCTCGCGGGTGACTCGCGGCTACAAGTCGCCAGAAGCAGCACACGTGCCAAGCATGCCAGAAGTTGAAGTGTCATACTAGTTGGAGCACTACAGGACAAAATAGGACAACTAGCTGCGAGCCAGCCCTGTTTTGAAAAACCTGACATTTCACATTCCATTCTCACCCTAGTATAAATACCTCTTATACCCACGAAAGAATGAGATCTTTCAGAGAGAATTTTGAGAGAGAAACCCTAGAGTAAAACAAGATTGATTCATCAACAATCTTTACATAAGAGACTCTTCAAATTCCTCAACTCTCTTCCTCTCCATTGTTAAACCCTTGAGAGGTTTTTTACCAAAACTTGTTCTCACCATATCCATTACTGTGAGAGGGTTGTTTGGTGTTATGGGAAGCAGTTAGGAAGGAACCAATCTACATTGGTTGATGCTATGGTCAAGTAGCGGAATCCGGGAAGCTAGAAAAGAAATAAGTTCGGCGCAACCTCGTTGGAGCAAGAAGCTTGGAGAACTTAGGTACACTGGGTAGATTAGGCTCGGAGGGTCTATTGCTATTCATGTATCCCAACTACATTTTCTAGCGGATTACTTACCGCTTGGAGGGTGGTGGAGAGGTTTTACGCCGAAGACTTCGGTTTCCTCTTCGATAACATATCGGGTGTTATCCTTGTGTTTGCATCTTCCTTCCATTTATCTTTGCCTTTTATTTTTTGCTGTGGATGTGATTTATAATTGGCTTAGATTGATTTCCAATTTTGTTTATAGCTTATGTTCATTTTCCGCACACTAGTTGTTTGTCATAAAGCTTGAATTGGTTAATTTGTTTTTGGGGGTCTAAACGTTCAAGGGTGTTTTATACACTATTTGAACTTTCACAGATGATGCATTGCCATCTTCTTTATAATCTTCATGTCGTTTACTTTGTTTTATGTGATATAACATATAATGCTTGGATTAGGGTTGGTGTCCAATAATCCCCAGATTTTGGGAGAGTTATTAAATTATTCAAATCGTTGATGATACATTGATACTATAGAGGAACAAGTCGTCTCTGAACTAATAATGCTTAATAAACATTTATTTTTTAGTAGAAATTTTAGTTTTCCTGTAATCTTTTTGAAGTTTGATTTGAAGTCCAAAGTTTTTTTTTTTTTTTTTTTTTTATTTGTCGAGATCCGATTTGGAAGTCTCCAAAGTGGATGAGAAAGCTAAAAAAGATTTTATTATGTTCACCAGAGGATGCTTTATAGTTGTGAGTGGATGCTATGATCTCCATCAGTTCGACATCTTAGAGTCTCTCTCACCTTATTTGTCACTTGCTTGTTTCCTTCTGTGCTGTTACTCACATTGCAAGTGATGTAGATTGTTGACATGTAGTGGACCTCGTTTACATTCTATATATCCTTTAGCTCAAATGGTTTCAAGCAATCAGTACAAAGACTTGACGTTTGGTATGGGAAAATCCACATTACTCCTGGCATCTAGATTCCTAGGAATGTGATTTTCTGCAATCTGGATGCCTAAAAATGTAGCTATTCCTATTTGGTTTCATTGGGAATCTCTTAAGATTCCTAGGGATGAGAGATGATAATATTTAGTTTATTTCTAGGAATCTTAAATGAATTATTTATTTTTTCCCATTCTATCCTTAGATTTAATGTGAACTACCAAGTCCTTTTAAAGAATCAACGTTAAGAAAATATAAAAAAAAAAATCTTCCTCTAAATAAATAATGAAAAACAAAATATAAACTATTAATAATTTGTTGAGCAACACACACAACAGTAAAAGTGAATGCCTGGCAATAATAGAAGATCCCCTTCAAACTTTTTTTTTTTCCACACGTGAAATCTAAATAGAACTTTGTTAAAGAATATATTAATAGAGTTGTCTATCCTATTTATGTTATTTTGGTGGAAAAAGATAAAGACAAGGGAAAGGATATTGATGATTTATTTTATATTTTATCTTAATTGCTTAAATGATAAGGAAAAATGGTTAAAATTGTCAATTTATAAAAAATACTATTTCCTTTAAGTTTGGGAATCTAGATACTCATCTGTTTTAAAGGGAATCTACATTCCTACTGAGAGAGGTTTAAAGGGGGAATCCAGATTCCCCTAGCATTTGATTCTCTAGCGTGATTTGCAACTAAATATGGGAATCTTTAAACATTCTTGGAAATCCTAAAACATTACCTCATACCAAAAACCACATTATAGTAGTGTATCTCTTCGTGAGTAATGTTAGGACTATAACTTTTGTTATCATTTGCTCATGTGGTAAGTCGTGAGTAAAGTTGTAGACCCACCACTTTTACTCCACTACTCACAACTTGTCACATGAGCAAATTGTTGCAAAAGTTGTGACAAAAGTCTGTTTATGTTTCTTTATAGTCGTGTTTCAAACGAATAGAATTGATTGAAATTGTGAATTAAATACATAATTTCAGGTTAGAAATCATGTCTTTAACTCATGATTTTAGTTTTAGTGTAAAAAGTGTGTATAACAGTTCTAATTTTAGCTCATACAATCAGCACTTAGAGCATCCACAGTAGTGAAGTCAAATTTTTAGCTTTTTAGCACCACAAAAAGTCACTTTATTTATTTTACCTTCTCACATCCAACAACGTTGGTTTTATTTTAGTTTTTAAAATAATATTTCATTCAACCATCACAACACAACCACAACCAAAAGTAGTGTGAACGCATTGTGGACATTGGGAGAGACACATAGAGGTAGTGAGGAGAGACAAAAGCAGTGTGAATGCAAAATAAAAAAAATATTTTTTTTTACCTTTCAGCTACAATATGTAGCTAAAAGTAGTTGTGCACTGTAGCTGTGAAGCCAAAAAATATAGTTTTGGCTCCACTATTGTAGGGTACATTTTGATATTTAGTGGTGCTAAAAATAGCTATATAGCTATTTAGCACCACTATTGCTAGTGCTCTTACATTCTAATATTCTGTTACTGCCTTCCCATTAAGAGGTGGACCCTCGGTTATGGAAGTCCAATCTTTAGGAAGGAGAAAGAGTCCACCAAGAGAATCCACATACAGTCCTCAAGTTTGATACTATAAATGGCAAGAGGATTAGACCTGATAATTTATCAAAATCCAATGAAAAAATATAGGTATGTGTATGGCACTATGGTACCCAGACCCATTTGAGCCTTGGATTCTAACTTAGCAATGCGGCCCATGGCCCCAGCCCGAACCTACAATAGCCACAGGCCCAAGCTTTGTGCTGCTCAAAACCCTGAAGAGTAGACAATCTACATTAGCACGCACCTTGTTTTGCCACCTGGTCTTTGCTCGGCGAACCATTCCCAAACAAGAAGAAAGGCGTTCAAATACACCATCCCTTGTATGCCCGGCAGTGCCTTAGGGAATATCACTGCCAAGCATATTTACTGGAGTGGGAACCAATTCCAAGGCCACTCTCACCTCACCCCACTCCCACCTAAACACCCACTTATGATTAACGATATTGAACCTCCTATTGCACTAACTATGAAAGCAATTATAATCCCTCCACTAACGCTTGGCTATAAATATGAGAAGCTAAAGGAGGAAAAGGGGTTGGAAAAGCTTGCAAAGAAATAGAGAATAGAGGGAGGTGAGTAAATCAGAGTGATAGAAATATAATTTCGGTGAGTCTTTGTGATAAGAACAACTCAACGTAGGAAATCCAAGCCCACTTTACAAATAGATTGTGAGCCCGAGTGAGGCCCAGCCCAATAGTCTCATTTTTTGCGCGCACAGTATGTATAAGAGTTTTTGGACCCATGAAATAAGGGTCGATCTAAACCCAACTCGCACAGTAGGAAATCCAAGCCCAATTTACAAATAGATTGTAAGCCCGAGTGAGGCCCAGCCCAATAGTCTCATTTTTTGCGCGCACAGCATGTATAAGAGTTTTTGGACCCATGAAATAAGGGTCGATCTAAACCCAACTCGCTAAAACAACGGATCGGTTCAGATAGACCCCTCCTTTCAAAATAGTTTGTTTTAAAAATAAAATAAAATTTAACCATGTGTAAACATGTTTTACACTTTCACTACTTCTTGCTCAACTTTTCTTTATTTTCTTTCATTTCTAAGGTTTTTTCTTATCTAAGAGACTAAGACACATTATTTTTTAACGAGGTTAAGGTTCGAGAGTTTCGGTTTTTAATAGACCTTCAATTGTATAAACTTAAAAATTCATATATAATTTAACACTTGTGTCACTTGTATTTTGGTGTTTTTTTTATTTGCTAACTTATTTGAATTGAAAAAGTAGACAGACAACTAGATATATAAAGAACATAAGATTTATAATTCGTTTAGAACGACTTGTGACTGGATCGAACCTGAACCTAATCAACCCAACCTCTTTTAGTAAAATTTTATTGATTTATGTAGATTGTAAAAAAATTGTATATAAACAAATAAATTTAAAAATTATAATACAAACTTATGGAAAGGTAAATACAAAACTTGGATAAAGAAACAAAAAAAAAATAAAACTCTATAAAAAGAAATAAAACAATGAATAGAAAAGAAGTATTCTTTTTTTTCCCGCCAAGGAAGCTGATATCATTATAATTTTGCCCAACTCAAAAAAAGAAAAAAGAAAAAAAAGTATTTTTTGAAAAAATATAAATCTTATACATGAAAGAAGAATACGGAGACTCGGTGAGAGTTTATCGGAAAAGATAAAACATAAAACAAAATGTGTAAAAAATCATTCACATACTTTTTTTTTTTTTAAAGTTACAGACTTTTATATACAAATATAGCCAAATCATTCACTTTCAAAGACATCACCAGATCGAATTCCAAGTATGTGGCCGATGGGCCACTGAGAATCTGAAGGAAATCAATTATGGCGTATAGCTCGCGACCTTTTTTTTTTTTTTTTTGGATGCGACAAGTTTCATCCAAAAACATTGACACTCATTTTGGTGTGACATAAATATTTTCAAGCACAAATTATCAATGTCGATGCCTTCCAGCCGTCGAATTGGCAGCCCAGTCACAAGATGAGAGAAAGTATCTGTATATTTTTGTAAAATGTTGGCTTAAAGTGCAAAATACATTCTTGAAATTTGGGTGTTTTGAATTCTACACTTTAAAGTTTCAGAATCTGAATTATGCATTTTAAAATTATATTTTGTTTGCATTTACAATTTCTCCATTCATATTTTCTATTAAGTACCATACATAAACTAGCAATGTGTTTAGTTTATCTAATAGAACATGGCATAGTGAAAATAATATGCCGTAATGACATTGATGTCACATCATTTTAGTGGACGAACTAAAGACACGTGACAAGCTTATACTTAACGTAAAATACAGACGGAATGACTATTAATGCAAATGAAATATAACTTTAGTGAGTAGATTTCAAATTCTGAAATTTCAGGATATAAAATTTAAAAACTCCTAAACTTTAGAGATATAATTTGCAACATAAAAGGTTTAATTACCATGTATTTTTGGTTAAATGTTTTACAAAACTACAAAAAATTTTACTGTGAACCAAAAAAAAAAAAAAAACTATATTTTACAATAAAATACTCAAAAGATTTTACAATAAACAATTGACAGCGATGGAAGGTAAAAATTAAAATCTCTCTATTTGCAAAGCAATATACAATATGGCTTCTACTACTGCCCGCCAGGTGGCCTAACACCCATAATCAGTGACGTTTATCATCTTTGACTTGACAAATACCGCTGATTGCCCAGGGAGTTCCTAAACTACATTTTCAGAAACATAATTAAAATGTGGAAAATTATGAACCAATTATGTTCTTCTTCCTCTTCCTTTCAATCATATCTAACTCTGAAAAAGTGACACTCTCGGCTCCTTTCACATAAAAGTCATTTTCATGCTAACTATATGAAGGAATTGAACACTACTGTTTCACATGCAAGTTACCCAGAGTTTTCTTTATTGTATGTCTATATCAATTGTGTTAGAAAAAGATAAAATTAAACTATATTTTTTAGGCTTCAAATTTGGGATTATTTTTATTTTGGTCATTTATGTT
>NW_022154759.1:0-84346 GCF_001633185.2 Quercus lobata
ACTGATTGAAATATTCTGGAAGGTGTCAGTGTAGCATCTAGTTGGCTATGGGGTTCAAATATCTGAAAGTCTAGTTTTGAATTTTAACTTATTGCTTCATTTTCTTCATAGTGGATTCAGATTCTCTCTCTATGCATGCTGTGCATAAACACAGGGTACATCATTTGCGTTTGCGGTCTACCAACCTAGAATCCTTAGTTATAAACCATTTTACCATATGAACTATGAATTTTGTTTCTAGATGTGATTGATTAGGACTAATAAATTATCATAGTCAGGTCAAGAGCCCTATAGCTCAACTAGTTGGCACCTCCTAGCTTTGAAGCATAGACACTTCATTTTTGTGTTCCATATCCATGTCAAACACAGGACACACCTAGGGCAGTTCTGCATGTGTGTCCTAGGTGTGTCCCAACCATGTCCTTTAAAAAAAAAAAAAAAAAAAAAAATTTGTGGGACATGGCTAGGACACAGGAGGGACATGGGAACAAGAGGAATCAAATACCCTTTCAAAAAACAAGGATATTCATGCTCTAATAGTAACAGTGCATATGTTAATAAAAATAATAGTAACAGGGCATTTGAAGATTAATAAATATTCTTATTCTTGGTTTGTATTCTAATTTCTAAACATCCTTTAATAGTCATGAAATCACTTTATTATCCATTATTGCTCTTAAATTGATATATAATTAACATTATATGAAAATTAACAATATGTAGAAAATATAAATAAAAATATATTAAATAATTATTTAATAAGTGTGTCTTGCTGTACCCGTGTCCTAGTTTTTCAAAAAATGTTGTGTCGCCATGTTGTACCTGTACCCATATCCATATCCATGCTTGTGTCCAATGTCCGTGCTTCTTAGCCTCTTGGGTTTCTAATGGAGACATCTAGGGTTCAAATCACCCCTCTCTCATTGTAATTATTGAATTATGGGAAAAGTTATTGGATGCCCTAAGGGAATTGGTTTAGGAAATATTTTTAGAAGAATTTTATGGGAAAAGAAAAAAGTAACTGATTTTTTTTTTTTTACAACTTTTTATATTTTTCATAAAAGTGGTATTAAAATTTTCTTAAATGGTACATTAACAAATGCCCTAAAGGCATCTGTGAACCGCAGCCTTGAATTATTAATAAGTTATTATAGTTAGAGTACTCTTAGTTTTATCTATTTTTGGGTACTTTGTGAATTCTGACTCATGCTCACTTGACTTGTTTTTTGTAGCATATGTTATTTCTCTTCTTCCCTTCTAGTCATGGTTGGCGAAAACTTGAATTGTGGCCCTGATTTGTAGATTTTCTCAAACATCTGTTGCTTTTTAATTTTTTATTTATTTATTTTTATTGGTAAGTTTCACATGCATCCATTGGGATTTTGAACCCATGACCTACTCTTCATCCTGCTTAAGTATTAATCCATATATTTCTGCAACTGCTCTGCTTTATTTATTCAAACCAGCTAACTATAGGGCATGTGAATTAAAAGTCATCTTGCCTGTACTTTTTTTTATACCTGTGTTATCTATAATTGGGCAGTGGCTCATAATTTTCCTATGATATTTCCAGGAAGTTCATGACTACTTGAAGACTCTTTGTCCTGACTTGCATATTACTAGAGGTGAATACGATGAAGAGATGCGCTATCCAGAGACCAAGACACTGACTATTGGGCAGTTTAAGCTGGGACTATGTCATGGTCATCAGGTTTGGTTCCCCTTGTCCTTCAGTGTTTTAAAAATTTTATTTGTATTTCTTAATTTTCTCAAAGAATGTTTAGTTAATTGACATGAATTCATTTATTTACGGTAATCTTTCTTGACCTTAAAGCATTATTGATTTCTTTTTAATGAGCTTCTTGTTAAATTGAAACCAAATCACAAGAATGTTTACACTGAAGGGGGTATAATTGGCAGAAGTTTAGTGACTGGCACCCACTTTCTTATGAGGAGAAAAGGGGGAAAAAAAATTTGGGGGGTAGATCTTTCATCAGTGACCTCTTTGCAGCACCACAACAATTGTTTCTATATCTGGCTGATCTTGGTTGTGGTGAATGGATTAAACATGCTGATATCTACAATGAAGAAATCAAATGCCCTTCCATGATGTTTAGATTCCTAACATTTATCTACCAGATCTCCCTAAAACCATACGTGCATTCCCTGCATATGGCTCACACCATTCGAGGTGGCCCAGCCCAGTATTCAGTTGCAAATCCTATAGCGAAATTCAGACTACTCTCTCTCTCTCTATATATATATGTGTGTGTGTGTGTGTGTGTGTGTGTGTATGTATGTATGTTATAGGGATGGTTTCAACTTTCAAGTCACACCACTTGGTACTTTTCTATTTGATATGTTTTCTTAGCAAATCCACCATTGGATTATATTGTCACCCTTCTTGCTTGCAAATTATTGAGATGATCAAAGATCAAAAACTATCCCATCTATAAAATGTTTATATATTTTGTGTACTTTAAAATAATACTATTTAGAGATAATGGATTGGATTACAATACCATCTGATTAACACAAAATTTAGCATGCCTGTTAAGATCAAACAAAGCATATAGTCAAATTGGGGGATTTTTAAAATATTAATCCAATAAAAAGTAATTAAGTGGTGTAATATTGACAGAGTTACAACAAGTATAACTTGATTTTGTGTATGTATGCCTCTTTTTGTATTAAGTTGACCAGCATATGTTCCAAAGGCTGAAATTTAAAATCTGTTGTGGAGGATAAGTTGAGAATTAGTTGAATGCATTTGGAAATGTCCTCAAATTTCAGCTGGTAGTGATCACTTTATAATTTGATTTGATTTATCTGAAGGTTATTCCTTGGGGTGACCTAGACTCACTGGCCATGCTCCAGAGGCAGTTGGATGTAGACATTCTTGTAACAGGTCACACTCATCAGTTTACGGCTTATAAGCATGAAGGAGGTGTTGTCATAAACCCAGGGTCTGCAACTGGTGCCTACAGCAGCATCACCTATGATGTTAACCCTAGCTTTGTCCTCATGGACATCGATGGCCTACGAGTTGTGGTCTATGTTTATGAACTCATTGATGGAGAGGTTAAGGTTGACAAGATTGATTTTAAGAAGACAACCACTGCAAGTCATTGAAAACAATTTATGTTTTAGTTATTTAGACCTTTTCTTTCAGCTTCCTCTTCCCTTTTTTTTTTTTTTTAATTTTCTTTTTTGCCACAAAACTTTCTTGGGATTTCTGAAAATCCAATCTGTTTGTGATATATGGTGATCACATTATTTGTTTCTGTATGATAGTGGAAATATTTACCTTTTTATTAGTATTGCCCATTTTGCATAAGCTGCTATACTCTTTGATTTTTGTGATCCGTTCATGAACAAATTGTGAGGCTTCTTTTGGTTTTATATCTATAGGCCACAGAAAGTGAAGCTGAACATTTTGTGACTGGGTATTTGCTCCAACCTTATACCATTTTTCATGTTCTCCTTGAAAAAAATTGTACAGACATAATCATGAAGGCTTTATTGTGATTCCTCCTTTCAAAAGTAAAAGTTTTATATTCAACCTGTCATGTGTTTTATGTTGGTATGTTTTGAGACATGGTTACTATAAATAATCCATATTTGCAAAGTTCATGCTTTCTCTTTTTAAAAATTAGGGTAAAACTTAAGTAGGAATACCTTAGATGCAGTATATTAAGTTTTCCTATTAATTCAAAACCGAGTTATATTGACCAATAAAGAGTGGGTTAGTGCAATAATTACAATGAGATATGAGTTTAAATAAGGAGTTAAAACACAAGGAGCAAGGAGGAAATGACATTGGAAAGGGGTTTCAAGAGATAGAGGAAAATGTGACACATGACCCACCACGACTGTTAATAACCATCTAAACCTCAAAAATAAATTAGACTCAAATTTAAAGACAGAGACATTTAACACATATTTTGTAAATTTATTTTTGTAATTTCTCCTCTATATCTATATAATATCTAAAAATTGAAGTATAACATTTATTAGTGCTACGCTCCTGTTGAGTCATATTACTGTAGCATTTTGGTCTATTTTGGCCCACTTTAGTCCGGTTCGGTCCACTTTGGTCTATTCGGTCTAGTTTAGTCCATCTGGTCCACTTTAGTCCATTTCGATCCACTTTAGTCCATCTAGTCCATCACATTGAGTTCAAGTTACACTTGGTGTAATTTTAAGCAATGTTTACATCACTCGGTAATTCTTTATTGGATGCAAATTTTAATATATCCACTATTAGTTAAGATTCTCTTCTTATACTCTACATACAAAATTTCATGATAATTAGAGATCGATAACAATGTCATCTATCATGTGTTTAAATATTAAGTTTTTGTATTTAAAATTGTGCATAAAAAATGAGTTTCTAGATTAAGTAGTAAATGACATCCGATTGATACAAGTAGGGGCAGGGAGAAGGGGGTGTCGAGGGAGGGAGGGAGGGAAGGAGGGGGGTGAGGGGGGGGGGAAGTACCCCCGAACTCTTAAAATTTTCTCTAATAATACTAGTATATTGAACTGAAATGTCTTTTTTTTCCCCCCTACACAAAGGGCAAAGAACTTTTCTATTTACTGTATACTAGCTTGTCTGACTTTTTTTCAATTATCACAACAGCTTTTCTTACCCCTAATGCTAATAGAGTTACACACCTATTACAACTCTTATATAAAAATAATGGGTCCCACCTAGTAATGATTAAAAAAAAAAAAAACCCACTACTTTGCAGAATAGGAGTTAGAAGCATAATAGAATTCTAAAAAAAAAAGAAAAAGAAAAAAAAAGTATATATATAATTTAAACAAACTACTTTTAAGCTAGGTGTGAAAAAATAAATTAAACTTTACATTTTACGTTAGATTATATATGACAATTACATTAGGATATAGTTGTTTATTTATTTTGTTATTAATATTGATTAATTTTTTACTTTTAATCTTGCCCTTCGACCCAAATTCCTAGCTTCGCCACTGGACACAAGACTTGGTATGCATAATCCAACGATGTGAGTTTTTCAATTATTATTATAATAAAAAATTTTTAGGTAATGTAACATTACTTATAATTACACTAGGTATAACTTGAACTCAACTATATATATATATATATATATATATATATATATTAATTAGATGTGAATTTTGATAAATCCACCGTTGGATTATATTATCATCGTATATTCTCTATACTTACAAAATTTAAAGATAATCAAAGATCAATAGCCATGTCATCAATCAATTATTTAAATTCAAGTTTTTGTAATTTAAAATAATGCATAAAAGATGAGTTTATAGATCGAATGGTAAATTACATCTGATTGACATGAAAATTGGCATGTATGTTAAGAACATATAGAACATGTAATTCAATGGTTGGATTTTCAAAATATGAATTCAATAACAAGTTATTAGATAATGTAACATTGCTTCACACCGAGTGTAACTTGAACCCAAAGTAAATTCTAACATATACATTATACAAATTATGATAAAAATGTTTTCTTGAATATTTTAAACAATTTAGCATCTTAACATAGTCAACTAACAAAAATCAAGTAATAGGAAACAGAATCCCAAGAAAGGAACTCGTAATCCTGGTTAGAATCAAAGATCTGATTAAAAAGAAAGAGTAGCCGCAAGGACATCAAAATCTATTAGCAGTTATATAACGGTCACAAACCGACTCAAAGTCTATATCTTCAAAGCAGCTCCTACTCCAAATAGAACTGAAATTCTTTATCTTCAAAACTACTCCTACTCATACACACACACAAAAAGAAAAAAACCTCTCTCAGACTTTTAAGAGTCTCTATTAGCCTCTGGTCATCTTTAATATCTCTTGCACTCTCTTGCTCTCTGGTTTTTTCTTCTCCTTTCTTCAAGATGTCTAGCACCACAATTTTCCACCATAGATGCGAGGCATGGCAACCCGAAAACTACATTGAACCCGAAAGTTGTTCACCATACCCTGAGTTCTTAATTGAATTGTACGCCAATTTTGAATCAATTGATGTACAAGGCCAGATTGCCACAAGCCCCACCAAATACAAATCATTCACTATGCAACGTGACCTATTGATAATGAACCAAAACTCATGGTTCATCTTGTCCAATAAGCTTTCTCAGATGGACGTGCCCTTCAATATTCAGCCATCAACGATACAAAAGATTTCAACTGTTGCTCGTGAACTTGCTTGTGAGGCTGACAACATGCACCGCAAGACTATTCCAATGATGGTGGTTCTTACTGTTATACAAGGCTTTGATCAAGAACTTGAACTTTCTGAGGCTTTATGGGAATCCATGGGTACCTGGGTGAATACAAGCTCGGTTTGTGGAAGAAAATCATTGGTTGAGAAATTGGAGAAGGTTAAAGTTGAAGATTTTGAAACACAATGCGTTATATGTATGGAAGATATTTTGATGGGGTTTGAAGCTACTCGTTTGCCTTGCTCTCATGTCTACCATGAAGATTGTATTGTGAGTTGGCTTAAGCAGAGTAACCTCTGTCCATTATGTCGGTTTCACATGCCAGTTGAATGTGTCTAATTAGCAAGAAATTTGTTTCTTTTTCCATCCTTTTGAATGTAGAATCCTCATACTTTTCAAGAAAAGAAAGAGTTTGAATCTGTAAAAAGTAGAAAATTTTTCTGCCAGTTCAAGCTAAATGTAGTTGCCAAGTTTTTTTTTTTGGTTTGTTATAATTAATAAGTTTTCTATTAATTCTTTATATTTTACCTTTCTCCCATACTGTTTTGGAGGAAAATTATTATTCCATGGTTTTGGTGTTTCTGTTTGAAAAGCTAATAATGTAGGGGCTTAAATTGGTCCACAAGCAACTTTAGCTTTCGTTAGGTGCCAGGGCATTCACATCACTACTCACCACCACTTATTATATGATATAATCATATAATATACTTGAACAGAATTAGTTGTACCAGTTAATTTGGTGTCACAATTAGACTGGTGAGTGGTGATAGAATCAATTTGGGTAACGGTTGATGCAAGACAAGTTATAATTCGTTTCTATTTTAATTATTGTACCTTTTTTGTCATCAAGTTCCCTAACCTAGAAATATTGCCAATCAAGGGAACAATCATTGATTCAACTAATCTAACTGTTGAGAAATTGTTAAAGAGATAATTTATATTCATTTTTCATAAAATTAATGTATTTCCTATGGCTTTGGCTCAAATATCCCCTCAGAAGAGAGAGACAATTGAGTGTGAAACTAAGAGAAAAAGATTTTTGCTGGGGAGTTAGTGCAAAAAGAAAGATGACAAATTTTGGTTTTTTTTTTTGGTGTACAAATCAAGGATGAATTTGTTCTTTATCTTCTTATTGGCCTGAGATATTGACATTATTAATCAAAATATTTGTTGGGATTTGATTATATTTTTTGTTGAATTTTGTAATTCACATAAGACACATGATTAAATTGGTGAGTCCCGGTGGAGTTTTTTGAGAGAAAATTATGTTTGGTAAAAGTTTACCATTATTTTGATATAAGCACGCAAGAATGGCTTTAGCTATGGAAATTATGATTATCTTGTTCATGGAAAATTTTCTTTGATTAAGACTTGCAAATTCCTCTTGGTGAAGAAGGAAGGCTAGTCTTTAGTGTGGGACAGAATAGAATGAAAATCTACCTTTGTAATGAAATAATTTGTACTCCTTGTTAAAGTAGTAATGTATTTATTGTCCACCAAAGAATAGAAATTGAAGTAATAGAAGTGCATAACAAGATATTGGCATGACTGAATCATTGATTTACTTTCTGATTGGGTTGAGATATTGGCATGATAATATTAGTCAAAACTTTTTGGTATTGTATTAAATTTTTTTGTTGAAGTACTCAAATCATGTAATACTAGATTGTGACCCAACACTAACATCCACAGAACCTGTGGATCCTTGTGATCTTTAGTTGTTTTTAGCCACCAACCACTAGAGCGTTCTAAATAATTAATGATTATACAAAGTTGTTTGATAGCTCAACCTACCGGAAGAAAACAAAACAGAGCCATGTTCAGATGGCTTCTTGAGTAAGCAAGAACATCAAATCCACATGATTAATTAAAAAAAAATGGTATGAGATGAGAATTGAACAAAATTAGACTCGGTTTCAATAGTGCATGTTGCACAATTATGCAGAGTTCATTCATGAATTAAACAAGACTAATTCTTAAGGACATCCACAATAAGAATATATGTCAAAATATCTGCACAATTTTTGTTATGGAAAACATCACAAAAAATGAAGAACCTGAGCAAAACATTCAAAAAAATTTCCCTTGAATGTTTAGAAGTTCTAGTGAGCTGTGAACCGATAGACCATAATATGCTTATAGGTCTCTCCGGGGTTGACAATCTGTGAAGGGAAGTTAGGGTGATTCACAGAGTCAGGGAACCCTTGTGTCTCCAAGCAAAGTGCAGCATGCTCCTTATAAATGTAACCACCTTTACCCTTCACATCATGCACCAAGTTACCAGTGTAAAGCTGCACTCCGGGTGCACTAGTCCACAGCTGCAGTCTTCTTCCAGATACACTATCATACACCTCTGCAGCCCTCCTAAAGTGCGCAGTACTGTTACCATCTAAGGCATAGTTAATGTCATATCCTTTAGGTAGCTCATTTATCCTGTCACCAATCTTATGGAGTTCGAGGAAATCAAATGGTGTTCCTTTGACGGGGGTCAATTCACCAGTGGGGATGAGTTCTTCATCAACTGGTGTTATATGGGATCCGAAAATCTGGAGTTCGTGTGAGAGGATATCACCACTATTGTGGCCGCCGAGATTCCAGTAAGCATGCTGGGCTAAATTCACTGGTGTGGCCTTGTTGTGAGCCTTGGCTTCAAATTTCACACCTAATTTGTTTGTTTCAATGAGCATGTATGTCACTGCGACAGAAAGGGCACCAGGAAAGCCTGCAAAAATTCAACGCAAATCCCAGCAGTGGTGAGTTAAGAATGTAACAGTCAGGCCTTTTTCATGCTTCATTTTACAGTTTGGACAGAATTTTCTGATGAATTTTCCTCAAACCCATTACATGACAACTCAAAAGACTATTCATGTGTATTTTTAGTCACATCACTCACATGGCCTACTATAAAGTCATATGGCTTATCTATATGTTTTAATAAATTTTACTTTCATTTAATACAATTGACGGTCTTATAAGTGATAAGTTAGAGAGCTGTTTGAAAAAAAAGTTTATCCAATATAGTTTTGATAGTAACAATTTAATCCATAAAGCTTTAGTAAATATCAAAAATATAGAGGATAAAAAAATAATAATAATAATAAAGAATAAGAAAAAGAGAGAAGATATATAGATATATTACCCTCTTCACCATCAGAACTTTCATAGGTGAATGTAATGTGACTATCCGGTTTGTAAGTCAATACAGACCATATAACATCACCATATCCTTTAGGACCACCTGATATAAAACATAAGTATTTCAAATATCAGAAACTTATTACATCCCAGATAGGATTTATAGACTAGAGATTAAATACAAGGATATGATGAATATACCATGGAGTATGTTCTTTCCTTCATTGGCAACTAAATTATAAGTGGTGCCATTCAAAGTAAATTTAGCTCCTCCAATTCTGTTAGCAACTCGTCCAACAACGGCTCCAAAGTAGGTTGTATCGTTCTGCAGATATCATTAGAAACTTTTATCATTAGAGGCTTTTTTTTTTTTGGTGGATAGTTCAATAATTGGGGGAGGAGATGTGTCCGTTGAAAACATTTGGATAGTGTCAATTGAATTACAAGGTTTTTGACGGGCTAGCATTCTAATTTTTGATAATTCTTAGCCACAAAAAGTTTAGATTATCATTATTTTAGATTGTATGATCCTCTCTAGGGGGCCCATCTCCCAATATTAAGAATTTCAAACAGATTAAATCAAGAATCTTCCTATGATTCTAGTTTACTAGTTTCACATAAAGTATGATATTTTTCACTCTCTTTTTAACCAAATACCTATATATATTTAGATAACTTTGGTATTAAAATAATAAAATCTATCATCTTAAGCAAAAGTTTCATTCTATTGCTGTTTTCAACTAATACATTGATGGCAGAGGGAAATAAAGGAAGTTGGATAAGTCCCCACCTTGTAGCCATCAACTGAATCGAATCCAAGAACAACATCATCTAGTTTCCCTGATAAAATAAATCAAAATAACATTGATTTAGATAACAGAGTTAAAAAATAATAGTGCATAACAAAACAAAATCATAAAGGTTATAAAGCCAAAAGAGAGAGAGAGGAAAGAACAATTACACACCATTTCTATCAGGGAGAATAACAGAGTTAATAACTGCACCATAGTTGGTAAGCTTCACAGAGAAATCTCCCCTCTTCAATTCATAAAATCCGACTTCAACACCATTAACATTAGCCAATAAAAAGGCCAACACAACAAAGACACAAGAAAAAGTTACCGTACCCATTGTTGGTAAATAAATGTAAAAAAAATTGTTAAAACAATTGGTATAACAATTTTTGACAACACAAGCTGAGAAGTGAGGATTTATATAGCAAAGAGAAGAGGAAGAAGATATTGAATTCTGGTACAAAACTACAAATGGTTATAATAATAGGCCTCTAGATAAGGATTTATCCTAAGAGAGTTAATTAGTTACCAGAATTCTAGGATACTTGCAGCCTAGCACTACTCATTGACTATTTTTTTCCTTCTCTTTTTCTTTTTTCTTCATTTCCTATTTTTACAAGATAATGTTGATGGATTAGGAAAGAGTAAACTTGCAAGGCTGTAGTAGAAAAATAGAGAGAGAGATTAAAATTATTACAACCTATAAAATTTAGAGAAGTGCTACGTCTACAATATTTTTACAATAAGTCATAGGTGGTTAATTGTTATTAGTTTAAATTTGAACCTAACACTAAGATTTCTTTTTTGTCCCAATAATAACAATCATTAACAACCTGTCACTTAGGATTTGTTGTAAAAATATTGTGAAAATATTATGGACATATCATTTATCTAAAACTTATGTTTATCCGTGAGAGTTGGAAATTGTGAAGTACATGAACAAATTTTGTGGTGGCACGTGGAATTATTATTTATCAATATTTATTCATCATTAATTTAATATACATCATGATACTAATTTTTCTTTTATAGGATAGGATATTAGGATAATATTCGGTTTTTAATGTATGCATGTGTAGAAAGTCACCCACACATCTTTGTGGTGTATTTTTAGTATTTTAATCCATATCATAACATTTTTTAGATTTTGGTGTAAGCGTGATTTAAATCACAGATCTTTTTATTGATATAAATAATTAAATAACAAATTAAATAGTACTAGTATATTTTGGATAAAAAAAAAAAAGAAACAAAGAAGTATATTTTGGTTAAATTGAGGTGTCGTGTGATAGTTTGACTTTATCAATTTGGTTAAAGTAGGTAGTTCCTACTTCCAAGTTTGATTTGGTCAGACAAGGAATCCGCTAAATATAGGGACCCTATAATCTTCATAAATTACAGCCATTGTGAATAAAGGAAAACGTGGAGTTGCAGCTTTGAAGATATAACTCATTGGTTTACCAAAAAAAAAGGAAGATATAACTCATTTAATAAAATAAAATAAATAAAAAAACTCTTTTAAATTTTTTTTTTTTTTTTAAGGGCCATTCCTCTCTTAATCAATAACCTCCTCTAAGAAAAAAAATTATATATATAAAGGAAGGGAAATATTAACAGATATCCTTGGGACATTAGTTAACAATTTATTTAAAGAAAGTTTTTATGGGAAAAAAAAAAAACAATTAATGTTTTGACAGCTTTTTTCATTTTCCATAAAAGCCGTGTTAAAACTTTCCTAACATTGATTGTTAACCATTACCCTAAAGGCACTTGTTAGTATCACTCATAAAGGAAATATAGAAGATATAACTCATTTTTAGTTGGATTTGAGATTATGTTAATGCATCTCATTCATTCCCCTATTAAACTCTTCATTGTCTTCAATTAATTTAACACAACAAAAACCACATTATTTTATTTATTTTTTCTTTAAATGCCAAACTCACTGCATAACATTTGTTGAAGACCTTCCTATTAAAAAAAAAAAAAATTGTTGATGACCTTATGGCTTATACAACATTATTTTTATTTTGTTACCCTTGCTTTTTGTTTAGTATTATCATCGACATATCACACACACACATAACTTTATATTAGATAATAGACTAAAATGCAAATTGTACCATCTAAATTTAGGTGAAATTCATTCCAGTTCTCTAACTTTATTTTCATTCAATTAAGTTTTCTAAGTTTCAAATTTATTCAATTTAGGCCTTCTATCCAATTTTGTTAAAAAATTTCCATTAAAAAAATTATTTTCACATGAAAAAAAATTTATAAAATTAACAAAAATATATTATAGATTTTTATGTGAAATTTTTTTTCAAAAAACCTTTTTTCATTAGTTAAGTTCATATTTAATGGCAATTTTTCTAACGAAATTGGACAAAAGGCCTAAATTGATAACTTTGAAATTTAGAAAATTTAATTGAATGAAAGTCAAGTTTGAGAATTAAGATAAATTTCAGTCAAACTTAGAGAGTATACTTTGCATTTTAGCCTAGATAATATCATCACATATATAAGACAACTATTATATTACACTAGTTGCAGATCAACGCGATACATGAAAATAAATAATTATTTTGAGATACGGTATAATGTATAATTTATTTACTCAATTTTATTGTAGCATAATTAGTTCTCCTTAAAAATAAAACAATTTCTAAAAGTAATTTCTATCTCTTTATTTTTACAAATATATAATTTTATTGTTTTTGGTATTTTGATATATATATATATATATATATAGAGAGAGAGAGAGAGAGAGAGAGAGAGAGAGAGAGAGAGAGAGAGAGAGGTTCAAGTTACACTTGTGGAGTTACACCATTTTTAAGCTGTAGATTCCTAAAAGATTGAATGGTTAAAAATAAAAAATTGTTATCCATTAGTATATCATTACATATTTACCAAATTAATAGCATTCGCATTATTTCTCTCCTTATTAAATGCTTCTTGTGTCTCTTTTTCTCTCTCCTTATTAAGTTTTTCAATTTTCATTGTAATTCCTTTTTCTATGCAATTCCTTGTACATTTCCGCCATCTCCATCTTTCTATACTTTTCTTATTTTGGTTAGTTTTTTTCTTCCCTAAATAAAACCTATCACTTTCCTCATCCTTTTTAACAAAATGTTCAAGCAAAAATATTCATAGCAGTAGCCACAAATAGCATCAAACAACTACAACAAGACCACAAATTTCTTGAAAAGAACTTCTAATTATTTTTAGTTTAGGTACTTTGTATCTCGTGTTCCAATTTTACTTGATTTTTTTAATCTTTCTTAAATGTTCATTGATTTGCAAACAACCTCATCACCTAAGATACAACTTGATTATCTTATCACTAAGGATAAACTTCTACTGACTTGGGACTTTTATTTGGTTTGGTTGCTGGATATGTTTTTATCTCTATCTCTTGTATTTGAACTCAAACTAGTATGATGATTAGTATCAGTAGAATCCTTAATAGGGCTCAAGTAATCACAGCATAGACAATTATGTTTTTTATTTTGAAACTTTTCTTTGAAGAGTTGAGTTGTTATTCCATAAGATCAAAACAATGTAATTTGATATTTCTTAATTATCAAAACCATGGAAATGGTTGGTGGAGCTATTGGATTTGTATGTGTTAACGTGTATAGTGTTGTGGGCTTTAGGCCCAACTAGATTACTTGTATAATACACATTCTTGTACTACACTCTTACTTGTATTGCACTCATATTCCTCCTATATAAAGACACTCATATATATTCTTTTATTTGAGAAATACAATACAATTATTCAGTATTTCTAACATGGTATTAGAGCCATTGCTCTAATCCTTTGGTGTGCCGCTCTTAATCAATCTTGTCTTCTTGGGTGTCATCCACTACAGCCGTTGTTGTGAGCAGCACCACTGCCTCCACCGCAACTCCAGTACATCAAAGACCACTACCTTGCCGCCACCACCACTTCCGCTTCTCCGATCAGACCACAGATTGCACCATCAAAAAGTAATCTCTTCGATCTGCCTTTCTATGAAAATATCGTCTTCATTGGACCTTTCACGCACCTCCACGTGCCGCTACAATTCTCGGCGTTAATATCACACGCCACCACATGTCGCCAATCCTCTTCACGCGCCGCCACATGCTTCCACGCATCTACACACGCCAAAACTCAATCCGCTGACATCATCAAGCCACATCATCACTGCTTGCATCAACAAGACGTCATCTTGCTTATGTCAGCACTCAGTCAGTGATTATGTCATCACCGTTGACTGTCGCCTTTGACCGTTGACTTTTTTGTTAGGTTGACTTTTTGCAATCCAGGTGCTCTTTACCTAGTTTTTCGTTTAGATTTCATTTTTGCAGTTCGTTTTTGCAGATTTTGCTTCTAAATGAAGAATAAGGACAAGTCTTCTTCTTTTTGCAATAATCGTCGTCGACAATCTAGCAAACGTTTTTGCAATTTTTGCAAATGTTTTGGCCACAATATTGAGACTTGCTATCATCGCAATAGATCAATTGTTTCAATTTCTGCTACTGCTGTTGCTAACACTAAGAGTGTCCAACCAATGGCTCCCGTCTCTGCACAGTCTAACTCTTCAAGACGCACTTTCACCATGCCCACAGATGACCTTAAAAACATCATCGCCAATGTCATTCATATGGTTGGTAATGCATCTTATTCCTCTTCTCTCTCAGCTTTATCTGGTATGTTTCCTTCCTCTTGGCTTATGGATTCCACTTGTTGCAATCATATGACACCTCACTCGTCCTTATTTTCTAAACTTAAACTTGCACCACACCCTCTTAATATTCGCACAGCAAATGCTTCCACAATGTCTGATCATAATATAGGTTCTGTTTTGACCTCCAACCTCTTGGTTCCTAGGGTCTTTAATGTTCCTGACCTTTCTTACAATTTATTTTTTGTGGGACAATTAGCTGAGTTGGGTTATCGCATTATATTTGATTATTCTGGGTGTATTATGCAGGATCTAAGGACGGGATAAGAGCTTGGGACTAGTCCCAGAGTTGGGCGTATGTTTCCCGTGGACAACCTTTGTCTTCCAATTGTTGCTCCTGTTTCTGTTGTTGCAGCTACTACAGTTTCTTCAATTCCTTCTCTTGTACTTTGGCATGCTCGACTTGGTCATGCAACTTCCTCTCGGGTACAACAATTGGCTTCTAGAGGTTTGCTAGGTCCAATGTCTACAGAAAATTTTGATTGTGTTTCATGTCAGTTAGGAAAACAACCAGTTTTTCCTTTCAATACTTGTGAATCAATATCCACTGATATCTTTGACCTTATTCATTCTGATGTTTGGGGGCCTTCCTCTGTCTCTAGTATTGGTGGATCTTGATATTTTGTTGTCTTTGTTGATGATTACTCTCACTATAAATGGATTTTTAATATGAAACATCGTTCTGAATTATTGCAAGTATATTCTAATTTTAAAAAAATGGTAAAAACTCAGTTTTCCAAACGCATCAAAATTTTTCGATCTGATAATGCTCTTGAGTACACTTAATATGTTTTCCAAGCTGTTTTGCATTCCTATGGCACTATTCATCAACTAACTTGTCCAGGTACCTCTCAGCAAAATGGTAGAGCCAAACGAAAACTTCGTCATAGTCTTGACACTGTTCGTGCTCTCCTTCTCTCTACCAAAGTTCCTGCTCCTTTTTGGGGCGAAACTGATCTTCATGTTGTTCATGCTATTAATTGCATTCCAAGTCCTGTTATCCAAAATCAAACTCCATATGAGCACCTTTTTAGGTCACCTCTAGACTATCACCACCTTCACTCCTTCGATTTCACTTGTTTCGTTCTTCTTTAGCCATATGAGCATAACAAACTTGAGCCTCGGTCAAGAGTTTGTTGTTTTCTTTTACTATGGCAAAACTCAAAAGGGGTATCGGTGTTATGATCCTATCTAACATCGTCTTCGTATCTCCCACAATGTTGGCTTTTGGGAACATCACCTCTTTGTCGAGCTCTCTCACTTCCGTGCCTTCCTATTTTCCCCCTTTGTCTTAGATCTTTTTCTAGATGAGGTACATATTCCTTCTGTAGCTACTCCTAATCCTCCTATAGTTGCTCCTGATTCTCTTGTAAACTTCTCTATCCAACTACCAGATATCATTGATCCCTTTCCTAGTTCACCCTTTAATGAACAGGTGGAAGATGAATAGGTCGAAGACGAGCTACCTAACCCCAACCCTGAGCTTGGGTCCCCTGCTCCTGTTCTGCCTGAAGATCTTGCACAAGACATTCCAACTTCGTCACTCAACTCAAGTAAGATCCATTCTTGCACATTTACTTGACTATCATTGTTACACTGCCTTTGTTACACTACACGAGCCTCACACCTATCGTAAGGCTTCCATTGACCCTTTATGGCAAATTGTAATGAAAGAGAAACTTGATGCATTATCTAAAAACCATACTTGGGATTTGGTGACACTCCCCCCTAGGAAATCTATGGTTGGTTGTAAGTGAATCTACAAGATTAAGACTCGCTCTAATGGGTCCATTGAGTGCTACAAAACTCGTCTCGTTGCAAAAACTTTTACACAGGAGTATGAGATTAATTATGAAGAGACCTTTACTCCGGTTGCTTGTATCTCATCTATTCGTGCTCTCTTAACTGTTGTTGCTGCTGCTAGTAAATGGGACATTTTTCAGATGGATGTTAAAAATGCATTCCTTAATGGTGATTTAAGTGAAGAAGTTTATATGCAACCTCCTCCTGGTCTCTTTGTTGACTTCAACAAGGTTTGTCACCTTTAACGTGTACTTTATAGCCTTAAACAAGCTCTAGGAGTTTGGTTTGCCAAATTCAGCTCTACCATCTCTCGCTTGGGTTACATGGCCAGTCATTATGATTCTACCTTATTTCTTCATCGCACTGGCAAATGCACTATTTTACTTCTCCTGTATGTGGATGATATGATCATAACTGGTGATGATCTCAGTGGCATTCAAGAACTCAATGATTTTCTTAGTCAGCAGTTTGAGATGAAAGATCTTAAACATCTCAGCTATTTCTTGGGTTTTGAAATCACTCATTCTACAGATGGACTTTATATTACTCAAACCAAGTATGCTTCTGAACTTTTGTCTCGAGCTGGACTCACTGATAGCAAGACTGTTGACACTCCGGTTGAGCTTAATGCGCATCTGACTCCCTCAGGGGGGAACCATTGTCTAATCCCTCTCTTTACAGACGCTTGGTTGGCAACCTAGTTTATCTCACTATCACTCATCCAGACATTTCCTGTATTGTTCACCAGGTGAGCCAGTATCTATCTGCTCCATGATCGACTCACTATGCTACTGTTCTGCACATTCTTCGATACCTAAAGGGCACTCTCTTCCATGGTCTTTTCTACTCTGCTCAGTCTCCTATTATTCTCCATGTATTTTCTGATGCTAATTGGGTAGGAGATCCCACTGATCGCAGGTCTACCACTGGTTATTGCTTTCTTCTTGGTTCTTCTCTAATTTCTTGGCGAAGTAAGAAACAAATTCATGTGGCCTGCTCCAGTACTGAAGCAGAATATCATGCCTTTGCTAATACCACATCTGAGCTCCTTTGGCTATGATGGCTTCTCAAAGACTTAGGTGTGTCTACATCCTCTGCTACTCCTCTTTATTGTGACAATTAGAGTGTCATTCATATTGCTCACAATGATGTCTTTCATGAATGGACTAAACACATCGAGATCAATTGTCATTTTATCCGTTATCATCTTGTCCATGGTGCTCTCAAACTGATCTCAGTCTCCTCTAAAGATCAACTTGTAGATATCTTCACCAAATCACATCCTAAAGGACGCCTTCGTACTTTGGTTAACAACCTCAAGTTGGTCTCACATCCACCTTGAGTTTGAGGGGGGTTGTTAACGTGTATAGTGTTGTGGGCTTTAGGTCCAACTAGATTATTTGTATAGCACACATTCTTATACTACACTCTTACTTGTACTGCACTCATATGCCTCCTATATAAAGGCACTCATGTATATTCTTTCATTTGAGAAATACAATACAATACAATTATTTAGTATTTCTAACAGTATGTATCAGGGTTTTTTTTTTTTTTTTTTTTGGTGGGTTTAAAGGGTGGTTCATTAATTCTTTAAACTTTATTTTTACCCTATAGAATTATCCTGAAGATCACATGTTTTGTTTTTAACTTTTAAGTTATTCTTAGATTTCATTGCAATGGCACTTGGTCAATTAGATACGACTAATCTCCACACAAAGAGAGAGAGCCAGACTAATTTCCAATTTCTTGATTCTCAAAAAAAAAAAAAAAAAAAACCTTTTCATTCTATCATGCCTGAAAATTTTGTAAAAAATGGTTGAGGTTCTATTTAGGGGAGAAAAAAATTAACTGAAGTAAGGAAATAGTAGAAAGTTGAGAGAGTAGACTTGTGATAAGGAACTCAAAAAACACAACACTAAAATGTATCAATCCAAAGTAGAGATATTAAAAGAAATAAAAATTAATTAATCGAAACTAAAAGTAGAGTTGCAATAAATAATGAGAGAGAGAGAGAGAGCATAATGACATTTAAGAGAAATTGAGAGAGAATAACAAATTTATAGAATAAAAGATGATGATAAGAAAATTTAAAATAAAACGTATAGTTGTAATCACCAAATTATCCAAACCATGTTATGTAAACATTATATCATTATATACTATATATTAATAATAAAATAGGATTACATCTAACTATCAAAGAAAAAAAGATAATTTTTTCCTCAAAAAAGAAAAAGAAAAAAAAGATAACAACTTAAAAACACAACCAAATTATTTCAACTTAATATATAGTTCAACACAAAAATTTCATTAACTTAAAGTAGAGATGCAAGATTTAAAAAAAAAAAAAAAAAAATACACACGCACAGAGTAATCACCTTTTTGTGTGAGTAAAGATTTCAAAACAAAAATTCATTAAACTAAAGTAGAGATGCAATAAAGAATTATAAATCCACCAAAAATGGAGAGAGAGAGAGAGAGAGTAATCACCTTCTTGTGTGGGAAAAATATGGAGTGAATTAAGAATTTATATAAACTAGGCATTCCACCTTTGATAGACTCACCAATCAACTTGTACAAATTGTTGAAAGTTTTCCATCCCTTCTATGAGAGACCAGGATTTTTGGGTGCTCTCAACCAAAAGAGATAGGTATTGGCGCCCCTCTTTTGGGATTATGTGGAGTTGCCACTTATTTTAAAAGAAAAATAGGAAAACTATACAAAAGAGTACAAAATATCTGAATAATAAAAATTCTCATTAATTAGAATCAATACAATTTGATAAAAAGAACTATACATAGCTTTGTTTCCTAGTGTACATTCTAATAAAAAAAATTATAAAGCTTTGTTTCCTAGTTACAATCTATCAAAAGAAAAGATAAAGCACTATTCTGCGAACCAAAATCTATGGTTTGGGGGCTAGGTTATAAAATGGGAAAGTGTTAGGCATCTATTCTGCTTGGACAGAGTCCAGTCTTCTAAACTTTAAATAATCATCAAGTACCCATATGCAAAATGTTAATGAGATGAGACAAATACCATGTCAAATTCTTGATCTATGGTTAAAATACCATTTAAGAATCCTAGATCTGCATTCCTATTTTGTATGAAAAAGGTTTGATGAGATTGCTTGATTAAAATTTTAGATTTGAGTTTCCATGGTGAGAAAGAATGAGTTTTTAATAAAAATTTAGATATGGTTTTATTTTTATAAATATAAGAGAAAACATATTTTTTATGAAAATGCAAATTTTTGTTGAAAAATACAAATTTGGTTTTGTTTTGAAAATATAGATAAGATTTTTATAAAAAATACAAATTTGGTAAGATTTTTATGAAAGATACGGATCTGGTTTTGTTTTGAAAATACAGATCAGATTTTATGAAAAATACAGATCTGGTTTTTATGAAGTAGAAAAGAATGAAATTTTTGTGATAGATTTTTTTGCAAATCTAAGATCTTGAGAGAAATTTAACCCTAGATCTATGCATGTTAATCAATCAACAAATTAAAATCTAAATTGATCATGTGGATTTTTTTGAAAGGAAAAGCATGCAATAAACATACTAAGAAAACAATTATGTAAACAATGAAAAAAAAAACACATGTTAATGAAAGGTAGAGCAAAAACAAAAGCATGTTTGTGAGAAACGAGATAAAAACATCCCTGCTTGAATGTATTCTACAAGAGGGGATTATTTTAGAAATCAAAGAGAATGAATCTCTTTGAGATCTAAAATAGGGTCACTTAACAGAAAAGAAATTCCTAAAGCAAAGTTTCCAGAATTTTTTTAGCGTACGAGGAGAGAGGGGTGCTGAATTTTGGGGTTTCTCCTCTATTTATAGAGGTTTATTTGCTTAAAAAATAAGCTAGGGTTGCTTAAAAAATCAGCTGACACAAATTAGGTCAGGTTTTATCCCTAAAAAATCGAATCTGATTGGTCTTGACTTGAACCAAACATATCTGGGCCCGATTTTTATTTTGTGCCAATCGGCACCGTGGAAGTGCCGATTGGCACTCTGTGTGCTTCATTCAATTTCGCCTTTTTGTATGTTTTGGACTCTTTTTTATGCATTTTTTTGAGTCGGGAATTGTACATGGACGTATGTTGAACTTGTATTCCTAATAAAATCCATTTTAACTTGATAATTAAATCCTTAACAATAATTATCTTAGAGATAATTACCTTTAAAACTTAATTATCAATCCAATTTCAACATTATAAGACTATCCATTTTATTCCCCTGCAACCAAAATTATTTAATCAAAATCAACAACCAATCATAGAAATATATTTAATTAATTTTAATTGTCAATCAATCAAAATTAATGTCAATTAATCATGTGTGATCAGTTCCACCCAAATGAATGCATGTAGACCGTGATGATTTGATTTCATGATATCTTTCAATTCGATGGTCCGATTTACAAACCGGACATATTGTTATGATCGTTAGAATTTCAAGATCATTTTTATAATATGTGATGAATGATTTAATGCATGAAATGCAATTATGATTTTTGGGTACTTAGAATGATTATCTTAGTCATCTTCCAAGATTAAATCATGGGTGCAAAATTGAGTGTCTACACCTTCAACACCACCAAAGCACCTTTAGTACCTTTCATAATTCCTCCCCTATAAGAACATCCATAATGGAAGCTATGATACCAATTGTTGTGCAACAACAAAAGTTCTAACATCAATTTTTATTGTGATTTGAAGCCAGTAGAGGCGCATTCACATGATTAATAAAACAAAATATTTCACACAAGACAACAATATTTAATATGGTTCGACCAACTCCATGTTTACGTCCCCCCCCCCCCCCCCCAACCAAAATATCCACTATCAATAATATGGATTATAATGATATTAATCAACACTCAACAAACCTCACCAACATAAACTCACAAAATCAAAGTCCAATACACCCAATAACTCTCTCATACTCACAAAACAAACAAACTTTTAACACACAACCATTGGTAATATTTCAACCCCAAATAATCTACCAACTCTTCTTCAAAGAAACTCACCATGTTCATCTAGGAGTTTTTCACCTCTCTCCACATGCGAGGAACTTTAGGCAAAAGCTACCAAATTAATCCTTTGCAACAATGCCTATTTATAAGGCTTCAAACATATTTCTTAATGAACAAGGAATACCCATTACTTCTTCAATAAGGAATAGTTTCTCTTTTATGACAAGGAGAATCCTTGTCTTCCACACCAAGGAAAAACAATTCCTTCTAAGCCAAGGAAACCCAAATCAAAACTAATTAAGAATTTGAGGTAATATTCAACATAAGGAAAGAAGCCAATTGGAGAAAAAGAATAAAAAAAGGTCAAAAATTCGGAATCAGGATTTTTTTGCATACGTCTCAGTATTTTGGGCATAACTCTCAACTATGATAGTGGATTGAAACGATTCAAGTTGGACTAGAAAGCTAACTCAAAGAGCTAAATATTTGTAGCAAGCCCAAATTCTCGCTTATACTAGGACAAAATCACCCCGCAACATGGGCCTGAAAATCTGACGAATTTCTCAATCCGAATTTCATTATTCTTTGAGGGTTTACTCCATGTCCAACTTGTATTAGGAGTGTGTATGCTTATATAAGGGCTTAGATCAGTTTGAGAAAGGGGGCATTGCTAGGGCTATAACATGAAATACATAGGGGCGTAAAGAGAAGCTGCTGATGGCAGCTACCTCTGTGGCTTTCCTCCATGACAGTTTTATTTTTTTAGTTTAATGCTTAGTATTTTATTTTTATTTTTCTTTCAATTACCATGAGTAGCTAAATTTTCGATTAAGTTTGAGGATAAAATCTTGTTAAGGATTACCGGTATTATTTATGAGATTTAATTTTTCGCACCGTAGTTGTTCTTTAATGATTTAAATTATTCTTGCTTCATCTCAATTGACTAAGATAAGCTTCTTAATATAAGTTCAATCATGTTTTTCTCATGATTTTGGATTTATCTTAATTGATTGAATGTTTGGTTTATTATTTCTTTATTTTAAAGTTGGATACCTCTTTTGATTTATTTGTCAACATATACAATTGATAATTTGATTTTTAAATTTGATATCTCTTGTGATTTGTTTGTCAATAGATAATTTGATTTTATATTTTGGAAGCGAATAAGAGAATGCTTTAGATTTTTAAAACAGGGATTTTGATGAGCATATTTTCCATTATCATGCAGTAGTTGAGAAAATTAATGATCATAAATATTTGCTAATATGATTTATAAGGAGGATTTCAAAACCTTAATTCCTCTTTCTTGATTGTTTAATATCTTTATTGCTTTATATTATATTTTTTCTTAGATTAATTTCTTGTCTAGTTTATTTAATTTCAAGTAATCAAATTTTATTGAACTAGATTAAGATTAATTTAGTTGAGGTTTCATTAATTTTCCTTCATTCATACAAGTCTCCGTAGGTTCGACCTTGTGCTTACCCAACTATACTTGGGTACGGTTTGTGCACTTGTGAGCATTTATAAATTTCACAACACATCTATTCCTCCATTCCAGCCTCTTTCTAAGGCAAAGCCACCCTCTTAGCGTTTATAATATTAATATATGCCCCTCACCCTCACCTTTGTTGCATGGTCACACACCTCATGAACGCGCTTCTTTGTCACACCTCTTGACTACATTCACTTCAAGATTTTTTGGATGTGCTTGCTTTGTTCACCTTCCAACCTATAAAAGCACTAAACTTCAGCCACACTGTGTTGTTTTCTAGACCACATTTATTTTTTTTGAGAATCAATACGAGACAATTATATTAAGCTGAAACAAAATCAGAAACAACAAACTCAAAAACATCCGGAGGAACATGCTCCATCTAGACTAACAAAGGTAATGACCCTCTTGCTCTCTTAGCTAAGGCATGAGCTACACTGTTGCCCTACCGCCTTGTATGAGAAAAAGAGAAAGTTCTAAGCGAACTCACAATAGACAAAAAGTCTTTAACAAACTGACCAATAGACGGGTGGCCACCATCAGCTGCCTTCAACGCGTTGCACACCATCTCCGAGTCACCTTCAAACACAGATTGAAATATACCCACCTCCACTGCAAATAAAGCTGCCCTTCTTGCAGCCAAGGCCTCCAAGACCTCCACAGAATCCGGGTAGGGAATTTTTTCAGACAGCGCTGCTACCACCTCGCCATTTGAATTCCGAATCACAACTCCAATTCCCGCCTCTCTAGACTCAGCAAAGACAGCCCCATCAAAGTTTGTCTTGTACATCTCCCCCATCGGAGGTCTCCATATGGTTCTTCCAGGTATGGTTTTCAGCTTGATCATCGGAAATTTCCTCTGATACTCAGTGAGATAGTTGCTGGCTGTGTCGAAGACCTTCACAGTAGGCAAACACTCTTCCTTTAATCTAATCTTGTTCCTACGGTGCCATATAAACCAAGCCACAGTAGCAAATACTTCCAAATTGAACACATAATTGAACAAAAGAAATACAAAATGTTACCTTCAACCTACTTTGCTTGTTTGACCCCCTTTAACCTACTCTCATTGAGGTTTGCTAATGATCTGTCAGTCCAGCCCAAGCTCAAAAGAAGAATATGGTGAAAACTAATAATCAACCAATTAGACTTGAACTTGAAGCACAATTGTTATTGCAAAACAAAACACACACGGCGATTGTGAACAAATTAAACAATAGGAGGTCCAGATAGGTCTTAAATCTTTAAAATGAGATAGAGGCACTTACTAAAATCCAACTCAGACTCCATGCTTTCACAAAAACCAATAATAGTTTCTTGTGTTTGATCATGTCACAATTTAGTCCACAAAATTTCATGTTGCATTTATACTACTAAGGTTTGGACTAAAATGAAACTTTTAGGGTTTCATCCAATTCTAAATGAACAGATTTTATATTTTGTGGACAAATTTACCCTAAATGAAACAAGTTTAGCGGTCTGATTTGCTCAATGACTCATGAATGCAATTATAAAAAGCACGTCAAGTCAGTACACTGATATTAGCTTTCTATTTGTTGGAGCCATGGTGCAATCGAAAGAAATAGGACCAAAATGGAAAACCTCACCCCAAAACTAAAAAAAAAAAAAAAAAAAAAAACCTGGTCCACAAATTTTGATCTCCTTACATCTTATATATATATATATATATATATATATATATATATATATATATTTTTTTTTTTTTTTTTTTCTGGCTCTCAACCAGGTACAACACACTAGTGTATTAGGAGAAGGTGTTGAAGAGAAACTCCAAGGAAACTGCCTAGTCATTGGTATGAAATTTCTTAGTTTCTGACCTTTCTTAAGTTGACTAAGAAGTTTTTTCCTTTACTCTTTGAATATAATTTTGTATAAATGTTGTGAGCAAGACTTCTACATTCACAAGCTTGCAAAATCTGATGCAAGTTTGTTATGCTTCACATTTTAAAGCTGCAACTCGCTCTCTCTCTGGGTTCTTCACAGGTACATTCTCTTTACCACCCTCAATTTTGAGTTACTATATGTGTCTGCGCATGTACAAACTCTTGGCCAGTCCAAAATATCCTTAACGATAAATGGTATTAGAGGATCAATTTCCTTTATGGATTATTTGTAATATAACTATGAATGCGTCTAAAGCAGGATTAAGATCATTCTATTTTAAGATTTCTGTTCTTATTGATTTGCTTCTGCTTAATTAAAAATTTTCTTAATTGGATCTATGTTCATATTTATAACCTCTTTTAATCTTGAGGGATTTTTTTTTTTTTTTAATTATTTTCAGTAAAATAACCACTCTAGGATGTTTGGCTCTTGATATGGTTTCATTTTTTTAATTTATCGGAACCAAGCCCTCAGATTTATATGGGTTCAATAGACTAAGAAATTTGATGGACAAGCATTCTCTGTATCCATCGAAAATTTGTCATGGTTTTATAGAATATTTCTTGCCAGAACAATTACCCATGATGAGCTAAATTGATCTAAGCTCTCGTATGCGATGTTCATTTTTTTCAATAAAAAAATGGCATAGCCTACTCTTCCTTTATTAGGAGAATCAGGATACAAATCTCCTCTACCCATCTTACTATCAAATTATAAGAAATTAAAAAAAAAAAAAAAAAAAAAAAATCGTAATAATAACTCTTTTGGCCAAGAACCTAGCAACATAGTGGCATAGCCTGCTCTCCCTTTATTAGGAGAATTAGGGTACAAATCTCGTCTACTATCGAATTATCAAAAAAAAAAAAAAAAACATAACAATAATAACTTTTTGATTTCTTGGCGTGTGCTTAGGTAGGTGATATGTTTCAAAATCGTGCAATTCATGACTTACATGGTAGCAGTGTAGTGAGTACTACTGGTTTAATACTCTATATTGTGCATGAGCATGACCATTTTGATCTCTAAGCAAATATTGATCAATGGCCTCCAAGTATATTCATTTAATGATATATTATAGCCTCTTCATGTCTAAACTTATTATATATGCGTATTAATATTCTATCTATAATCTAAGGGTTTGGTGGACAAGATGATTTCATGTTTGAAAAAGAAAAGGAAAGCAAAAGAGGAGACACCATTTATGAAGAATGGAAGGCTATTATTAGAGGAGCTAATTGCCTTTTGCAATGGAAAAAGCAATCCTATCCGTGTCTTCTCTGCTAAAGAGCTCAGAAAAGCAACAAACAACTATGACCAACGTCAATGTATTATGTGGGATAGTGATTTCAAATTATACAAGGGTTCTCTGGAAGACCGCTTACTTTCAGTTAAAAAATACCACACAGAAGAAGAAAGATTTTCTGTTCTGGAAGACGTTACGCTTGGCATTATTAAGGACATTGTGGTGGGATCGCAAATGAGTGTCTGCCAAAATGTTCTAAAACTCTTAGGATGCTGCTTAGAGACCAAATATCCAACTCCAGTGTATGAATTTGTGGGGGATAAGGTTCTCTCCAATTTTATCATTCCAACTGGGATAGTCCACTTTGAGCCCTTAACATGGAAATGCAGGTTAAGGATCGCAATGGGCATAGCTAATGCGGTTGCATATCTCCATACTGCATTCTCCAGGCCTGTTGTCCATAGAGATGTTAGGTCAGCCATCATTATATTAGATGAGAATAATGTTGCCAAACTGATTGATTTCTCTCTCTCAATATCTATTCCTGAAGGTGAACAATATGTAGAAGATGCAGTACGTGGCAGACTGGGGAATCTTGCACCTGAATATGTACTTACAGGCTATATAACTGAGAAGGTAGATGTGTATACTTATGGTGTGCTTCTACTTGGGCTTTTGGCTGGATGGATGTTGAAAACTCCAGAATGCATAAGTACGGAGGCCAGTTTACCAATGTTTGTGAAGTCATATCATGACCAAAATCGGTTGATTGAAATCGTAGATCCGATGTTACTAAAAGAAGGAATTAATCATGAACAATTTCTAGCTTTTGCACAGATTGCCTTGAGTTGCATCTCTGATACAGCAGAAGATAGGCCAACAATGATTGATGCGGCAAAACAACTCAGGAAAATTTATGAGTCTGTCTCGCCTCCTTAGCTTATCTTAGCTCTATGCCGAATGATTGACATTCAAGAAATTCTATGCTCTATATAGCATTTGAAAGCACAAACTTGCCATCAAAGGTGGAGTCATTGATTCAAATTCCATATCATAATTTTTAATCAACGTTATCGACCCAGTGAATTTCTAACATTCCGATTGAGTTTTTTATTTTTATTTTTATTTATTTATTTATTTTTAAATTCAAGCAGCTTTTTGTGATCTAACTACCAACAAATAGCAGAATGTTTACTTATCCTTTTTGTTGATTTTATATTGAAATTATCATGTTTTTATGTCTCTAAATTACATTAACTAGACGTAGAACCATACGATACGTGAGAATATATAATTGTTTTGTAATGTGATATAATGTATGATTTATTCTTTAAATTTTACTGAAGATAATTTGTTCCTCCGAAAAATTAAACTATTTCTAAAAGTATTTTTCATCTCTCTATCTCTATTCTCTACAAATATATCATTCTATTATTTCTGATTTTTTTTGGAAAAATTTGGGTGTGTTTGATTGATATTATTCTTTTTTTTTTCTTTAAGTGATCTATATTCTTCAAACTTTTGTTATGTGTGTTATGTTTTTTCCCCCTACAGCTGAACTAACCTTTTTTTAAGTTTCAAATTAATTATTTAAATTTCTCATTATCTTAAGGAGAATATCTTGATAATCAAACCCCCATCATAAATTTACAATTGATAGGCACATTCAAATACATAGTCATGTTGATTTTATTTTTATATAAACTCAAATTTCCACTTCCAAAATATTTAAGAATTAACTCAAGTCAAAACTATAAGAGGGAGAGAAGGTACACGTAATGGGGAACTCAAAAAACACACCATCAAAATGTATCAACCCAAAGTAGGGACACAAAAAAATACAAAAATTCATTAATTTAAAGTAGAGTTGTAAGAAAGAATAAATATAGAGAGAGAGAATAATCACTTTTTTTTTTTTTGGAGAGAATGTGAGAGAAAAATAACAAATTATCTAAGTCATGCTATGTAATAGAATACTATTATATCAGAATATAATGTCACAGGATAACATCTAACAATAAAAGAAAATAAAATAAAAATACAACCAAATTGCATCAACCAAAGTAGAGTTCAACACAAAAATTCATCAACCTAAATTAGATGTGCAATAAAGAATTAAAAATCCACCAAAAGAAAGAATATATATATATATATATAGAGAGAGAGAGAGAGAGAGAGAGAGAGAGAGAGTATTCACCTTTTTGGGTGGTCAAAATATGGATTGAATGGAATAGAGAATATCAAATTTTTATAGTAAATGAAATAAGGAGAAGAAGAGCCAAAATCAAAGGAAGATAGGAAAATGAAGGGATGAGGGAATTGTAAGGTTAAGGTATAGAGAAGTGGGGAGATAAAAAGATAAAAGTGGGGGGAAATGTTGGAGGAATTGTAATTGTAAGGTGAGAAATTAATAAGAGAAAAAATAATTAAAAAGGGAAGAAAAAATATTAAAAATAGGTGAATAATGTGACTGCATAACAACAATGACTTTTTTTTTTTTTTTTTTTTTGTTTGAGAAGACATAACAACAATGACTTAAATTGTCAAAAGTTGATAACTTGACGTTAGCCAAGAAGCCATCAAATGTTCGCATGCCCAAGTCAGAAAGTGTGGCTTGATATTCAACCAAACCAAAGATGGGCAATCCAACAAATAGTATGCGCTTGCATTAAATGTTGTAGATTTGTTGCCTGGATTCTTGGCCGAAGTTGTTGACTTCCTTGTCAATAGAAGTCTTGCCATTATTGTGATGCAAGGGAATATAAATATGATGTAATGAGATATAATATAATATATATATATATATATATATATATATATATAGACACACACATATAAAAGTAATAATTACTACAAGTATTAACTATTTAAAAAAGAAGAAGATTTCTACAAGTAAATTTTTTTTTTATCTTTTTATCTTTACAAATATATATATATATATATATATTTTATGTTTGATTTTTTTTAAGGTGAATCACATTCTTCTAACTTTTATTGTAGTGTATTATATTTGCTTAATATACAACTAACTTTATAAGTTTCAAATTTATCTATATATATATATATATATATAACCGAAGCCTCTGCTGGCACCACAATTTTCCACGTCAGCACAATATTTAAAAATTAAAAAATAAAAATAAAAACATTATAACACCTCAAAACTCTAACAACCTTACCCATCTCTCAAGTTAAGATCTATATATATATATATATATATATATAAAACCGAAACCTCTACTGGCACCACAATTTTTCACGTTAGCACAATATTTAAAAAATAAAAACATTATAACACCTCAAAACCCTAACAACCTTACCCATCTCTCAAGTTAAGATCTATATATATATAAATATATATATAAAACCGAAGCCTCTGCTGGCACCACAATTTTTCACATTAGCACAATATTTAAAAAATAAAAACATTATAACACCTCAAAACCCTAACAACCTTACCCCTCTCTCAAGTTAAGAAATATAAAGCCACAGTTTCTGCAAACTCTCTCTCTCCAAACGTAAATATCAAATTCAACCCCTTTAATTTATCTTTATATTTTTTAGGCTTCTATAGAGTTATAGTGAGTTATGCTGATTTTGTTTTGTGTGTGTGTGTGTGTATAAATGGTCCTAATACTCCAGTATTCCAAGAGAAGTTTGTATTTTCGTTAATTGAAGGCCTTAGAGAGATAAGTGTTGCAGTTTGGAACAACAATACAAAAGACGATTTCATTGGCAGCGGAAAGTAATTACTTTGTCTCATATTTTTGTTTTTTGAATTGACTTTGTGTGCTTTTTAGACCCTTTTGGATCAATTTTGTTAATTGGGTGTTTTTTTTTTTTCTTTTTGATAGGGTCCAATTGGGGAAGGTTCTTTCAAAAGGTTACGACGACCGCACTTGGTGTCTGTATACTAATAGTGGGGGGTAAGTGCTATAAATTACTAACCCTTTTAAGTGTATAATCTGTTTCTAAAATTATCTATAATATTTTGTCCTCTGAAAATTTTATCTCTTTAATTTTAGTATATTGTGTTTCTTAAGTTATAGACAGATTTTCTTTGTTTCTTATTTTCAATAATAAATCATTTTATTGCAATACCGATAATTGTTTAAGAAATTCAATATGTTCATATCTCTATAGAATAGAGAATAGTAGAAGCCAATTTTATTACAACTACTTAAATTGAGTTGACCTAATTCCGTACAATTACAAAGTATAGCATGAAAGATAATAGAATTAATTGTTGTAATTTTTATTTTCTTTCCATGTTTTGAATTTCCATGTTTTGTTAAGGCTTAGTTGCACAATATGTGTAAATTCTTCAAAAGGCTACTTTAAATAGTAAGTCAATGTGTCTCTTACATTTGGGTATTAGTTAGAATTATTTTCAAATGATTGTACCAATAAAAGTGAATATGTATAAATTTTGTTTAACTATCCCGTGCATCGCACGGGTTAGCGACTAGTTATTCAAATTTCTCATCTCTTAAGGAATAAGGAAATTATCATAATAATTAAAACTCATTACAAAATTACAATATTATCTTAGCCAAATTTAAAATGAAACTAAAGGAATAAATAATAGGCTTTATAAGAATTTATTACTCAAACAATTAGTAGGCATATTCAAATTCCTATTTCCAAAAAAACTAAGTATTAACCCAAACTAAAATTCGGCCAAAGCTATAAAAGGGAAAGAGAAGACTTTCTGATGGGATAAAAAAAACATCAACCTTAATTAGAGTTATAAGAAAGAACAAAAATTCACCAAAAGAAAGTAAAGAGAGAGAGAGAGTGAGTACTCACAGTTTTGTGTGGGAAATATATAAATTGAATGGAAAAACGAGATCAAATTTATACAAAATAAAATGGTTAGAAGAAGAGTCAAAATATAAAAAAGAGGAAGGAAGTATAATAGTAAAGTAGTGGAGAGATAAAGAGGCAAAAAGGAAAGGGAAAGGTTGGAAGAAGGTGTAACAGTAGGTATATGAACTAATAGGGAAAAAGGAGTTTTTTTTTTTTTTTTTCTTTTTGAAAATAAGGAGTAGAAAGTTTAAATAGATAAAATAAAATATAAAAAATAAATGAATGATGTGGCTGTTGATGTGGCTCAACAGGAGTATAGCAACAATAAATGTTATGCTTCATCTTTTAGTAATATATAGATTCGCTAGAAGTGATAAATAGAGGTGGAGCAGACAAGAGCTCCTATGTGAGATAGCAAAGAGAATTAGCTTCTTCTCTGTGTGTGCACCATAGATAGGAAGCTAGAGTGTCCTACAACTTTTGTCTAAATACAATAGGGTTTTCTCTATATATTTGTGAGAGAACCAAGGATGTATTTGAGGTTTGGGTTTGTGTGAGAGTATCTTCAAGCTATTGTTGTAATCTCCCAAACTATAGTGAAACTTTATTCTATCGCCTCCCATGGACGTAGGTTTATTGCGAAACTACGTAAATTTCCTTGTGTCCTATTTTCTCTTCTTTATTCTTTAGTCTTGCGTAAATAGATTATTTCACAATGTTCACAACTTACCCTTATTGATGAAAAGATGAAGGAGAGTCACTTTATATGGTCAGCTAATGTTTAGAGGAAAGCGATTAATGCAAAAGTGAGAAAGAGTGAGTTGGTTCAAGTTCATGGAACAAGAGAAAAAAAAATGTAAAGGAAGAGCAAAACAGTTAGTAGAAATAGTAAAAAATTACATATTGAAATAATAGGTCAAGAGCTTTATAGCTCAATTGTTGGTACCTCTTAATATCTTCCAACCATCAAGGGTTCAAATATCCCTTCCAATGTTGAATATACAAGTGTGAGTAGAAGTTTCATATGGAGGAATTTGAGAAATTAATTAAGATAAAATAATTGAATCCAAATTTATAAACGTAAACTTTTGAGTTAAGTGAGACCTCCCCAATAAGTGGATGCAATGATTCACACGTGAAGTGGCGTCCCAATTTAACAAATTGAGACCTCACTTAATTTAATATCTTCCCTTGCTTTGAACTCAAACAAATTTTCATGCATGCTATTTTACTCAATTCACACCTTTCCCTCTTGTTTTCTTTCTATCCTCTATCTTTGTTGGCATGTTCTAACTCTTCTTCCGCGGATCACTTTTCTTTGTTTTCTTTGTCCAATAGATCTTGAAGAATTCAGTGAAGAACTTCTACTGCATTGACAATGTTAAAATCATTGATTACTTGAGAGACTGATGGATGAGAAAAGAAATTATGTTAAATTTTTTTTTTTTCTGTACACTGTTGCATTATATCCTGGTGTACTGAAACTCATACTGGCCATATTTGATGTCCCACAGACCACAGAACCAAAGCTTTTGTTTTACAGGGCATTTTGAACTGCTGAAAGCTGATCTTGATTTTTCTATTCATGGCTTTGAAGTGCCACCTTGATTGCATGAAGAACCCTTAGCAAAGAAGTGACAACAAATATAATTATATCAAAAAGAAAAAAGAGAAAAAAAGAAGGGTGAACTGCGGAGAAAATGCTTAATTACCATACAATGACTACATTTAAACCACAAGGGATAGTAATTGTTTGAAAATAAGATTGGTATTGCAGGAATCATTGAACATATTGAACAATCATGTCAAAGAGTTGGATTGATGGGCCTCACGTGAAACCTTGATAAAAACATTCTCCATATTTGTGTCAGCCAAACCCCAAGCAAAAACAGTGAACTTGCTCTTTGCAGTCTCAACTGCTTGGAATACATCTGCAATTCTGACCTCACTTTTTGGTATCTCAAACTTCTGGGTTCCGGATAATTGGTATACCTTGTTGGCACTTGGTGAAAGATGTTGCACCATGTTCTCCACTTCTTCTTCATGATCCGAAGATGTTGTAATTGTAAACACATAAGACCCTCCATATCTAGACTTCAGCTGTCAAAAACAGTATAAATCCCAATTATAAAGTGTTATGAAGAATCTACTTATTTATTTGCAATTTTATTAGGGATAAAATAAAAAGAAAAACTGTTAAACAGTTGTAGGCTTGTGGGATTTCAGAACCCTTGAACTGGGACAAAGATGGTTCAAACCATAGCAAGATACTCAAAGTCAAGATGACACAGGGAAGAGCATTGCATTGGTGGTCCAAAAAGTCTCAAGAATGAATTTGAATGGGGAAAATGATGGCTGTCAACTAGCCTAACTAGTTAAGTCCTTTGACATTTAAGAATAGATTAGGAGCCCAGAAAAGAGGGGTTTAAGAGATAAGAGATGGCTACCTCCCATGGATATGGCTGACTGCTGAGCGCCCATTGGGAGGTAAATACAGCATGTTTGGTGTTATAAAAAACCATCAATCTTTGAAACAGGAATTTTGTAGCTTATACTAATTTGAGTGTTGGTGCTGATTGTGACAATTGTTATTGAGTACTTCAATACAAATCAGATTAATTCAGGATTTTTAGTCAGCAGTGCACATCCAGTTAGCTTGCTTGCTTTTCAATGCTTCTCAGATACTAAAACTATCATGCATTATTAAGTTTTTATCATATGCATCTTTCCATCTAGAGAGAAGTTAGATAAGTAAAGATCAACAACAGGAAAATCCATTAAGCACCACTAGCTCTGTTTGTGCATAACTTCACCCAAAAATAAAACTCTATGAATACAAGTTATGTTATTATGGTACCTCTTTTGGGTTTCCTATGCACCGCAAGCTGCCATCAACAAAAAATCCTAATCGGTCACATAGGAACTCTGCCTCTTCCATTGAATGAGCTGAAACCATGTATACAAGTTTCATTAGTGACAGTACCAAGGAAAAAAATAAAGCCTTTATGCTGTTGTCTAGCAAGACAAGTTTAGATGTGATGGAACCATATAGTAGGGCAAGGAGGCCAACAGTTTTTTTTTTTTAATTAATCATTTACAAGCCTATAAAACTGCAGTTCCAAGTGTCTAAATAATACAACATCAGCAATAATTGGTTTCTTTTATTTTATTTTTGGGTTGAGAGAGAGAGAAAGAGAGAGAGAGAGAGAACTTGTTAGAATAATAGCTCGATCTTGCTTTGCTTTCTTCACAACACTCCATAAGTTGTTCCTTGAAGCTGGGTCTAATCCAGTACTTGGTTCATCCATGTAGACAACCTTGCAGAGTTCCCAAGGATTACATCATAAACAACATAAGATAAATACCAAAATGGAATAAGCAGCAAAGGAAAGCGAAATAAAAATTAAGACATACTTTGGGATCCCCAATTAATGAAATGGCTACACTTAGCCTCCTTTTCATACCACCACTATATTTTCCAGCTTGTTTGTCAGAAACTCCTCCATGAAATAGGTTGAGACTCTTAAGAGATTCTTCTACTGCCTGAAGACAGAGCAAAGGAATGGACAACAGAATTCAAAACATGTCATGTTGAAGATGACCAGCAAAATAATGCATTGTAGTAGCTTTACCACAATACGCTATTCTTGCTTTCTCTCCCTCTTTCACACACACACACACACAGAGAAACTAAGCTATCCATATACAGGACAGCCAGAGTCCACAAAATTACCTTCATTTTATGTCATAGTTAGCAAGACACCAACAAATTGATACTTAGCATAGCACCCATGAGATACCCCCGTCCCCCCCCCCCCCCCCTCTCTTTCCTTTCCACTTTTCAGAAAATTGTAAAATTCACATTTCAAATTATAGCTTAACTAGTGCAATTTTCATATTTCAAGTCACTTTTCCTACCTTGAGCATTTGTAAGTAATAACAGGAAGTCAAAACATATGGGGCCTCACTCAAATTCCAATCACAATGCCAGAATGCCCTCCCTCACAGATCTATGGCTCTCAAATACAAATGAACCTTCATTTAACAAACTAAGAGTGAAAGTAACATTGACTTACTTGTGTTAATGCAGAACCTCTAAGGTTCTTAAGTCTTCCATAAAATAGTAAATGCTCCCTCCCTGTTAGTGTTTCCCAAAGAAGGCTGTTATCCAAGGAGCAAAAAAATACATATGTATAAGAAAATTTACGTACTTACAAATTCAAAGCAAAGGAACCAAACTAGAAGTTTAAACTAAAAAAGAAAACAAAAAATTTCCTTGACACAACAGGAGAATGATCTAGCTTACTCATCCTGCGGGCATACACCCATGCTGGTGTATATTTGATCCATATGAGTCCGTATATCAAGGCCTTGAACAAATGCAGTGCCAAAGGTTGGCTTTATAAGTCCAATCATCTATCAACAGATATGTGTTAACTCCTAAATATTGCTACAAAAGATGATATAACTTCCCAAACAAAAGTGATTAAAACCCATAATATTATCCCATGAAGCAAGACATCTTGGAATCAAATCCAACAGAATATCAAGTAGAAGCAAGTATAAAGTAAATGCCAAAGAGTGTCCAATTACAGTTATATAAATTTATTGCTACTTCCTGGTTTTTCAAGGTAAACTTTGTATCTTTAATCTATCCTTGACATTAAATAGTTCCTGGTTAGGATTCAAGAAGGTAAATGATTCAAAAGAAGCCCCTTTGAAAGTATTTTCTGTTTTCTTCCACCAACAGGAAAACATGTATGCAAATTCCAAAATATTTATGTGACAGAATTTTGTATACTGACCATACTGATAAAAGAGGTTTTGCCTGCACCATTGGGACCAAGAATACCAAAGCATTCCCCTTGAGGCACAGCAAGATATAGTCCTTGCACTGCAAGTTTTTCAGGGTTTCCATCTCTTCCTGGGTATATCTTTTGGAGGTTGTCACAAACAATGGCATGGCTTGTGCTTGATTCATGGAGCAATTGGTCAACCTTCTCCCTCTAGAAATGGATAAATTTGAATTTATCATTAATATGTATAACTGAGTTATGTCACTTCATTGATTAAGACGGATTTCACAACAATTTCAGTGACTGTATAAGATACTCTTCCCATAATTTCTATTCAATTAGCAAAATTTATTGCAACAATCATCTCTATCACATGGTATGAACCTAGGGAAGGGGTGAGGATGGAAAAAAAATGAAGAGAACAAATTTCTGACAGGCATATAAAAAAAAAAAAAATAATATATATATATATATATATATATAAAATGTCATCATGAGATTGAATTGACAAACAATCTGGAACTTTTTAATTTTTCAACCTTGTAAGATTCATCACCAACATTGGGTAGTAGTTTACCTTAAAACAATTTGCATATGTTCTTTGCATTTGGTGGGTTGTCTTTCACATTCAAATTGTGAAAGAAAACTAGCACACGGAGATGGAGTTCCAAAGGAAGAAAAGTTGACTCTTCTTGCTTTGAATTCAAAATTTGCAACTTTAGCATAGCTTTATTTTCCTTCCTAGGTGATAGGATATAAATTCCTTGTCTCCTTTGTTGTCTATGAAGTGAAGTATAGGTAGTCTTGAATGTATTCTATACATAGTCATTCCCACATAATATATCAAGCAATCCCACAAGTGTGGCAAGAAAGCAAATGAAAGTGTAGGGAATAGAAAGCAATGAGTGAAATAGTGAATCGTGGTATATGTGTAATATTATAAGTATAAATAAAACTTCTTTTAATTGATAACTCTTCTATGTATTCTACTTTGAGTGTGGTGAGATTTATGCAAAGTATTTGATACTTTCTTCTTGAGTGTTAAATTTATTATTCTAACAAAACTTATATAGCAACAAATCTCAAGAAACCTATCTCCATGAGATCTAAGGCAATGCCTACCACACCTTGCAGATAAAACACAGGATCAAAAAATGATTATATTTTATATATACAGGTTTTATGACTATTTACTAAGTGCTAACAAAGCTTCTTCAAAACTCTATACTGTCGGTGGTGAGAAATTTAGTATATAAATTAGAAAAAAAAGAGAAAGTTACCTCTTGGATAACATCAGCATTATCCATCTGAACATGAAGTCTAGAGTCCTTATGTTGTAAATTAGGCTTCCAAAAAAATGAGAGAGGATTCATTCGAGAATTTTGAGATTGCCTTCTTCCAACCCCACTTCCTAGTGACACAACTACATCCATACCATATGCAGCAAAAAGCACCACCAACCACTCCAGGGACATGATAATCAAGACCTCTTTCATCCCATTTTCACTATCATTTAAATCTTCCCACCGCATCCCACCTTCCAAGATAATATATTGTGCAAACTCATATATCCCACGATATAGAGAAAAGCCTGGATATATCTCCATTACCATAACCCACATTTCTGCAACCAAAAATTAGCCTCAGAATGATTAGAGTTGGTGGAAAAGATTCTTGCAAAGGGTTGAAACAATGTAGACAACACTAAAAGAAAAATATCTAAGCTACCAAATAATTCAGCATGATTCAAAACCAACACACGATTCTACATGTTTTCTAAAGAAACTAAACCTAGTATATTACTCGAGTCAAACGAACAAATTCAACCTGAGCAGATGTCCACATTCCTCCACTCTCCTGAACATGGATGTTCAAACATTTACAGCTAATGCTAGTATTATGCAAAGGTTCCACCTTGCCTCCACTATTGGCAGGAAATCCACATAGATGAGACTAAACTAGAGGGTCAAATATTTACATTTTTGCTATAGGTTTCAATTCTTAAAAGTAAAATAACTTTACTGAACTAGTTTAATGTGTAAGCCACTCCACTTCAATTCTATTTTCAAGAAAAAGAAAGTAGCATTGTTCTTGCCCCGATTAAGTATTGCCTAGCATAGGGATTTGATCATCCATTGGAACTCTGCCCCAACCATACAATTCATTTACAAAAGTTTTCAATACTTCTATGTTTTAATGGGTCTTCAAAAGGTACTAATGCATGATTTTTTAAAGAACCCACGCAAATCAGAAAATTTTCAGTTTAAAAGTTTTCATCAGTTCAATCTAACAGAAAGAGAAGCCTAGGGTTCTCATTGTCCATGCACTTTTATAACCTATATAAATATCTATTCACAAGCAACCCAAACGAAAAACAATTCTTTTAGACATTTTTATTGTCTCTGACAACAAAGGCTGCCTCTAATGTACAAAAGAGTGACAATCTGCAAGAAAATTCCTAGATATCAAGCTTTTGCTGTATAAGATTAATTATCTCCTCTAAAGGGCCATCAATTGAAAGATGAGCTTTCGCTAAAGAAAACATCGTGTTGAAGCCATAAAAATCAAAGGTATATTTATGAAGCCCTATGAATGAGATAATAGGTCTTCTTTCTCACAATTTCTGCCACTTACTCGGAAATGAGTTACTTTCAACAAAAGACTGGAAAAGAAATCTTGCTAAGAACCCTGTTCCAAAGACACATATGTATGCTACCACTGCAAGCATCAAATTTCAAACATGACCCTGTGTTAGTTAGTTAATCTTTTAATTGGATATAGAGATTTTACCCACCAATATAGTAAATCTCAAACCTGTAGCAGTCTTAACATTTGAAAACAATGTAGCTCCTAGAAAGGCGAACGAAATTTGTAAGTTTATATATATGAAATAAAAGACAAACTGAATGCCGAAGTCGTTCAATTGAAAAAATTGTAACCCTGCAATAGATATAACCTACATTTTAGCAACATTATAACAAATTAAAGGGGGAAAAAAGCAAGTTTGTAATTGGCTTGCACTCTTACCTAGAAGTGCACCAGATGCTACAAAAATCAACATGTAAATTGAAGATACAAAAAGAAAGTAAAGGTAGGAAATCATCCAATAAGGCCAATCACCAAGCCCATGCATTTTCATCATGATTCTTAGTTTCCGTTGTTTCTCATAAACCAATGATTTCAAAGCAACCTACATTATTAAGAAAAATGTTAAAAATATCTGTAATCATGGAGGGCGAAATCTATAGCCAAAAAGTTTAAAAAAAAAAAAATGAAAAAGAAAACAGATGTTAGATTCAATCATTAACCACACCTCTCAAGAAAGAAACATAAGATATTGTAACAAGGACCTCCAACAAAAGGTTAATACATACCACTCAATGCCTGATCCTAGGATTGCAAGGAAATGTCACTGTAACACAGATAAACATAGATCTAGAGTTTGAATGATTTAGAATAGAAGAATTATTCTGGAAATTATGCTTCTCTTCTCCTCTCACATATCATTATTGTTTTCACTACTTGACTTCACCATGTACAGTAGCTTTGTATAAAGGCCTTCCTCCTCATATGCAAAATTATGTGCACTGAAAATGATCAATTTGTCAACATGACCTCAGATATATCCAACTTGTAAAACAATTCTGAATCCATTTTTTTGCACTTTGAACCTTCCACACATACATCTTTCTTTTTATCGGTGCACATTCAGCTTTCCAGACTTGGAGTGGCATCAACATCAATATCATGTATTGTTGGTCATTTCCAAAACTAGAATATTACAGTATAAGTAGTCTACTAAAGTCTAAAAAGTGCATCACCAAGTCCATCTTTAGAATTCCTAAGCATGAAACTTATCAAGTGAATTACGACTAATTAAGAAAAAAAAAAAAAAGATCTAGCTGTTTATAGCATCTGCACATACAGGGGGGGAAAATCAAATTATGATCAACTAATGATCGGGCAGACAGGGCCTTTTTCCCGACTATAATTGGTAATGGGGTTTAATAGGTGCAAACTCTAACAACATTTGTAAGAAAAAGAAAACCTTATGGACAAGTCAAACAGTTATAATGCAAGCAACAAAAGGTCACAAACTTACAGGGAATAACTGTAGAACAACCCATGTGAAGAAGAGAGGACCTAAATAAGAAGCAAAATCCACGTGGGCAACCTGGTTTGTTTCTGGGTGCATGCCTTTGACAAACTCAAATAGCATTTGTGTTCCAGGCCCTCGCTGAGAACGAAGGTAGGCATTGGATGCCTGTCAACAAGCATTACGACATTTCAGCAACTAGGATAGTTTGTCATTTGATGCAAACATTAGAATATATATTGACACAAAAAAATGTTCATGTACCTTCGTTAGGACTCTTAGTTGTTGGCTAATTCCATGACAAATTGCAATGTAAATTTTTATTCGTAACTCTATGTGTATTCATGTAACCCTGTGGGGTTTTATTTGTATTGGGTTTATGAGGTGAAGTGCTGCAAAATTTCACTTGTATGAAGTTGGTAGTGTCAGGCAAAAAGAGATACAAAAACAGAATTTGAAAATCAGTTGAACCTGAGAGTTTGGCTCTCTCTTGTACGTGCAGAGTTTTACAAACCAAAGACAATTTTGTTATTTTTTTCTCTGCTATTCTAATCCTTACCCTCACTATTTAAGATAACATTTCCTATGAATTTCTACACCCAATTCCCATCTGAAGAGCTAGAGAGAACCCATAAACCCTAGAGCTTAAACCCTTATCAATCTCTCTACCTTCTCCCTCTCTAATTGTCCAATTTCATGAGAGGAGATTAAAACCATCACACCCATTACAACCTTTAGAGTTTTGGTGTTGATTAGAGCTTGGGAATCATTGGAGCAAGCCCAGATTTGCCAAGAAGACTTGGAGATTGCAATTGGAGGCTCAACTGTGAATCCAAAGTCTAGTGAGAAGAAAGGATTCAAGGAATGGGTTGCTAGCAGGAGTCGGAGGCTTGAGTACATAGTTACAACTCAGCTTGGAGGGTTTTGTAAGTAATATGTACTGCAACTGTTCTCATTAATGGACTGTTTGGTGTTGTGACGGCCTAGAGAGGTTTTTCTACCCAATTCTCTGGTTTTCATCTTCGTAAACACTTCAATGTTCTTGTGGGTGATTGATTTTCTGTGTTTGGGTTTGTTTTTGTGTTTTTCCATGCATGCTTACGTTAGTTGGTTAATCGATTAAACATTTGGGCTTAATTCCAATAGTTAGCTTAAATTTGACTAAGCTGTAAAATTCGGATCTAAATTGTTGGAACTGGATTAGTGCAATAAACGATCTTAATTCTTAAGGAAACCTTGTTTCTAATAGGAGTGCCATATTAGTCATGAAAAGTATAATTCCAAAACTAAGAAATAGTACAATCATGTTATAAAAAGATAATAGCATTTTATATCATTTTGTAGCCAAATCAGGGGGTATGATGTCCCTAATATGACATGACCAAGTAAACCACTAAAAGAAGCTCATTAAGTCAATTAAATGGTGCAGTGAAAATTGTAATTGTGCATTTTTCACAAATATGTATAGGACATGCTTCTCCTTGATGTAAACAAGAAGATAGTAGATACTATTTAGTGATGTAATTTTTTTGGTAGCCACCCCCACTGGAATGTGCTAAATACATGAGGTGGTAACAGTTAGATTTGGAGCAAGGTAGGGTTTATAAACCAATTCTATCAAATATTAGTCACATCTTAGTTGAACTGTACATGAAGGAATTTTAGAATTATGAAACCAACAAGGGGATTGTAATTTTTTTGCCTTTGGAATCAATGCCACTACAACACTGAAAGAAGCTCATAAGTCAATTAAATGGTTCAGTGAAAATTGTAATTGTGCATTTTTCACAAATATGTATAGGACATGCCTCTCCTTTAGATAGTAGATACTATTTAGTGATGTAATTTTTTTGGTAGCCACCCCCACTGGAATGTGCTAAATGCACGAGGTGGTAACAGTTAGATTTGGAGCAAGGTGGGTTTATAAACCAATTCTATCAAATATTAGTCACATGTTAGTTGAACTGTACATGAAGGAATTTTGGAATTATGAAACCAACAAGGGGATTGTTATTTTTTTTGCCTTTGGAATCGATGCCACTACATGGTTCAACTTGGCAGTATTGGTCCTGCTTTTTCCCCCCCTATCATTCTTCAGATGTAGAAGATTCTCACACCATAAATTCTGTGGGTGGCAGTGTGATGTTTGCTTGATAAACTAGATTGGGACAATGTCTAAAAAGTAGTAGAGGTCATTTTTGTAGCAAGAAAGAGTTCATTTTTGGAATTCAAAAAGGGAAAAGCAATGTGCATTGCTTTTCCTTATATAGAATTTTAGGATTTGAAACCAAATGAATTACAACAATGGCTATACACTAATACTAGGCCAAGCCTTACATGTTTTGAAATCTAGTATGTATGATACTAAATGGTAGTATGATTATTAAGCTTTGTTTATAGGAGAGGAAAGGGAGAGGATTGAGAAGGGAAGAAGGAGATAATAGAGGGTGGATGATTCCAAAATTTGCTTGGTATGGAGAAAGAGAGAGAGGAGGAGGAGGTTTTCACCATGTTTCATATTTCTTCATAATCTAATAACAATCTTAATCACATGCAAACATTCAATACAAAATGGAACTAGGCAGAGCCCAAAACACAAAAGGATTTGGATCCTCTCCATTTCCAAGTGAAATGGAATGAGTTAGCACAATCTAGACCCTACATTTACTCCACTTTAAATCATAGCCATTAAATGGACACTAACAAATACTAGCATGACAAAAGAAATTAACAAATAATCAAGTTACATATACTTACCAGATTCACTGAGCGTGGAATACGAAGCAATACATCACCATCATTGAGCGTTGAATTGTACCAGATGCTCACTTCAAAATTTTCCTCGTTCGAGTTTAGAAAATCATAGGCTGTGAAAATATCAAACCTTAAGTATTTCCTACTTATTTTCATTTGATTTTTGATAATTGAACTGTAAGCCCACCCAAGGGAGTTATAAAAGTCAAGAGAAACGATTAATCCAAGAAAGATCAACAAGACTAACCTGCACTTATCTCATTAATCTTTCCATCTGGATTCCCTTCATAATAACCCTTATATAATTCATCATTCACCACAGTATAATCATTGCGCCATAAAACCAAACCTTTAACACATTGCCCTGGATTCAAGACAAGGAAAATTAACAAAGAATTAGTATGTTTTGTGCAAACAACTCTGTCTCCGTGATTTGCGGGTGTGTGTGAGTTAGAGAGAGAGAGAGAGAGAATCTGACAACATTGTACTAAGTTGTTAACTTAGGCCTAGCATAGTTCACCCAGATTTAGATAAGTCCCACTTCTAACAAAACAAACAAGCCATTCTCACACACCATTAGACAATTTCAGTTAAAAACAAGCGTGTGTATACGGTGTGTGTAATAACTATTACATGAGCATATCATATAACATAATCGTGGCCTACGGGTTTTAGTACTCCTATTTTTGCTTGCATTAGGAGACTAAAAGTCAAGAGTCATGTCTTAAGAAAAAGAAGGTAGTGCAAAGTTTGCAAACCGTGATTCTTCTTTTATTCAAGACACACACAGATTAACTGGGGTTTTCTCTAGCTAGGCAGGTTCTTTGAGTAATCATAGAGAATTGAAGTCTTCAGAGTGCAAATCTTACTGTGTTCTTGGTTTCAATAGGTTCTAATTTTTTGTATTTGTGTGTGTGGTGAGTTTGTATTTTTTCTTAGAGAGGTTCTGTATTGTATTTTTCCAACTCAAGTTTTGGGATTTTGAATCCTAGATGTCATGGACATAGCAGAAGGTATGAAGTGTCAACTAGTTGAGTTGCAAGACTTTTAAATATAAAGTTAAGTATTATAATATCTATTTGATTATAGTGGATTGGTCGGATATTTTTTCCTGTGATTGTTTTCCTCTATACTACAAGTTTTTCCACATAAATTTGGGGTGCTCTCATGCAATTGATTTTCTCGGTGCTTACATGCATTTTTTTTCTCTGTTACTTAGGGTTCATAATTCACACACACATGATAATTTGGCCAAACAAAATAGTGTGAAAGCTTCCGTTGTCCCAATTAGCACGACTGTCGTTAAAAGAAAGCCAATAAATTTTACCAAAATAAACCAATGATCAACAAATCAAGGGGAGAAAAAAAAATTAAAAAAATAAAAATTTGAGAGCACTTTTGAAAAATCAATGAAATTTGAATTGCCTCATTTTTTTTATTACAATTTTATCATTTTTACATGGATAGCAGCCTGGTAATAAAAACCTCAATTGTTGACTTTTCATGATATATTTAAATACATGTTACCAAGAAATATATTTGATAAGTTAAACTTTTTCAAAGGTTTCATTTGACATAATGGATCATAGTCATAGCTTCTAAATTCTTTACTACCAATTCATGCATACTATTATCATATATATTAAAAAAATAAAAAATAAAAAAAATAAAAAAATAAAAACCAATGCATGCATACTTAATGTTCAAATGAATATGGGAGCACAAATTCAACCTTAATCAATCCCTACCCAAATAAGAAGATGTGTGTATCTGTATATTGAGAGAGAGAGAGAGAGAGAGAGAGGACCTGGAACGTTAAGTTCTTTCTGAGCAAAGCATTGGCCTGAGTCCAGAAGTTTGCAGGACCATGTGATGGACCAGCCATTTCAAAGCACCCAAAAGTCAATATGAGCGTCAAATCCTTTTGAAGCTTTTCTCTATTCTTCTATCAATCCAAAACAAAAAAGCTCAGCTTCTTCCTTCCATGAGTTATGGTTTATACTTATATGGGTTGTGTCTGTTTGCTCTTCCTATTTGGCTATATGGGTTATCTCTCGTTTCTCAAAAAAAAAATATGGGTTATCTCCCTCGCTTGATATATGGGTTGACGTTTTAGTGTTTAATATTGTTTTGTCTTACGTATCTAATGCACCTATGTTTGCGTTGAGTGATACCACAACTTTTAGTAAATAGAGCTTAAAAACTAATGTGAGGACAAATATTTTAGGACAAAACTTGGGTACAGTGTCTTAAGTACTATTCTTTAGATTTCCTTCTTAAAATTTTAGTCATGTGGTTACTTGACTAAAAAATACATTTTCATCCTATAAGAAAAAAAAAATCACATTACAGAATCTTAAAATGGGAATCTAAGGAACAACACCTAAGTACTGTACCAAAGTCTTACTCAATATTTTATAGGATACTACAAATTTTTCTTTCTCTTATCATTTTAGGTGGTAACTGGTGAGAAATTTAAACGGAAAATGCTAAAAGTAATATAATTTTAGGTGGTAACTAGTGAGAAATTTAAACAAAAAATGCTAAAGTAATATAAATTTTACTATGGTATATAAATTTATGATGATTGGTGGCTCGTTAGTTTACAAGTTCTATATAATAAAATTTGTGATATCATTTAGTATCATTTTTATATTTTATTTTACTTTTTATAAATAAATAAAAACCTTTATTAAAGGGAATGGGCAATTACCATATATAATGTCCCTATGCAAGGCCGATTGGATTCTTCAAAGCACCCAAAAGTGATATATAATTACTCACTCCATATATAATTGATGCCTCTATGCAACATCCAAAACCTAGTTTGGATTGGAAGAAAGCGAATTGTTGAAACTTGAATAAAGCACCCAAAAGCCATCCATGGCTTTGCAGAGTGGCTTACCTCTTCTTCAAAGACATTAATAATTATACCTAACCATCTTTAAGTACTTTGTAAAGGCACGTGTAAAAAAAAAAAAAAAAATCTGCGATGCATATTTTCCAATAAGAATTTATAATATATTTATTTACACGCATAAATTCATTATAATTAATTATGTGTTTTACATGTCAAGAGTTTTGTATTTTTTTTTTTTTTTTTGTTGAGAGAGTTTCAACTTATGACGTCCACTCCTAATGATAGCTCTTTATCATCAGACTAAGACACCAATCAATTTTTGGTGTAGGCGGGGATTGAACCCCAGATCTCTTATACAATCGTTAAATACTTTACCAGTTGAGCTAACTGGAACCCACAAGAGTTTTATATTTCAACTAGTACTTTTGAATGTGAAAAAAAAATGATATTCTTCGTTTGTTTTGAATTGGAGAGAGTCTAATTTATAGTAAAGATTTAGTAGTTTACAAATTTTAGAGTAAATATAATAACATGTCATTCAAAAATAATTATTATCCTTTTTTTTTTACGTAATAAAATTTTGAATAACATGACATTATTTACCTCTTTGAATTCATGAAAGTTAAATTTCAATAAGCTTTCTTCATTTTGAAAGAAACTGATAGGATCTTGATCCATTTTTACTATCTAGCAAGTGGTAGGAGATTAGAAGAAGATAATGCTGTCCAAGGAACTCAAGTATGCTGCCTCAAATGAGATCAATTAAACTTTATAGTTATACCATATAAGATTAAGTTTATTCGTTTCTTTCTTTCAATTAAAATAACCAAAATACAAAAACCCTTTATTGCTCCCTTGTGGTAGGAAGTTACCTAGGATTAGGATATTCTCTCTTTGGTAGGCTCAATATTGTCTTTCAAAGCAAATGATTGATTTTTAAATTATGTAGTGTTAGAATTTTCTCAATTTTGACATAAATTTTAATAAAGTGATATCAATACACTTTTTTATATTCACAAAAAATGAAATTTAATTAGGAAATGGTCCATTTCTATTAACCACCAAAAAAAAAAGTGCCTTGTACTCATTATCTCATTGTTTTAATCAATCGTAGTATTTTTTTTTTTTTTTTTACTCGTACGAAGAGAAGAATATGTAAATTGAAAATACTTCTTAGAAAAGCTTTTCAGAAAAGTTTCAAATAAGCTTTTCAATTTACTTGTATGTAGAGGAAAAATATATAAATTAAAAATACTTATAATTCTCTAGTTAAATTCGAAGAGAAGAGAAGAATACGTAAATTATAATTCTCTAGTTAAATTCAAAGAGAAGAGAAGAATACGTAAATTGAAACCATCTGTTTTATTTTCAATTTACATGTACTTTTCTTCGTACAAATAAAACTTCTCATAAAAGCTTTCTTATAAATAAATAAATAAAAAATCATAGTATTTCATTTAAGCTTTCTTTGTTTACTATTTTTTTGAAGGGTCTAAGACCATCCAGCATGCCCAATATTTTAAATTAATGAGACTCCATTTGGTACGCAAGTTTAATCACTTGTTTTCAACTTTTAAATAATATTACACATATTTTTATATACTTTTTTACTCACATATATTTTCAAAAAAATTGAAAACTGTTGGCCAAGCATACGTACCAAACGGCCCTGACTCTCTCATCAAAGAATAAAGAATGAAAATTTTCTTTCATGTTAATTGGGTGAATTAACAAAATGAAATGAAGCTTCTACGAAGTCTCTAGTCAACACTCTGGGGTTTACCGCAAGTCAAGTCAACGAACACTATTAGAAGTCTTTAGGCCTTTGTGGGCCGTTGGATCATATAATAATTTACGTCTTGATAGCGACATAAAGTGAGAGACTACACCAGCCAATCACTAGGTTGCTAATTTTCTACAATTTCGGACGACTTCTATATGGGATATGTTTTTTAACACTAATGAATATATTAGTTTCATTTTTACACACTAATGCATGTTATTTCCGAATCCACAATATGTGGCATGAATCAAGAGTTTTTTTTGTTCAATAATATTGTTTGATTCTCTAAATAAGGAGAATATGAATTTGAATCCCTTTTATCGATTAGAATGGATATCAGTTGTTTCTCAAAAAAAGAATGGATATTAGTTATTATAAATTATCAGTTTAATTTCGTCTTGAACATGTCAATTATTCTAAATTAAATAATAATGATTCTCCCTTGTGTGTGTGTTTGTTTTTCAAAAAAAAAAAAAAAGTAATTGTCACACATTGTTTAAGAAAGTGTATTGTGTGTAGTATAACTTGTTTCACCCTCCCTTAAAAATTACCATGGATTTTGAGTGGAGTTGTGGTGTGTCTTTGTATTAGAACCCCTTTCCCTCTCCCTTGTGTGTATGTGTTTGTTTCTTAATAATAATAATAATAATAATTCAATATTACTAATACCTTTCTCTTTTAATTATCAAAAGTGGTGGTCTGGTGGTTATTGGGCTTATTTTCAAGTGGTTTGAGGGGTGGAGGTTGCAAATTCGAATTCTGCAATAGGAAGTGCTTGGGAAAAACCCCACATCTCGGCTCAATGGCCACTAGTGCCTTGTGGGGCTACGATAACAGTTATAGTTTACTAGTTCCCTTGCTTGCAAGCTCTAACCTAATAGGTACGATGTTACTATGATAATGCTTAGATAAGAAAACTACTTTGGTCGCCTCCTCCTATCCATTTTTTTCTCAGCAAAAAATAGATACCACACTCTTTTAAGAAGTTAAATAATTTCTGTAAAATGAAGTGATTCAATTTTGTAGTTAGATCAAAAAGTTTGAAGGAGTTATTACTCTATTTGTATGATTATGACAGTTAATTTTGATGATAAGTAAAGACACGGGTGACATTAAAGTATTAAGCCATTTTCAAAAGTTCAGATATGAAATTGAATTTTCAGAAATGAAATAATAGTTTGGCCTAATAATGAAAGTGGAAATTCATTCATGTTTACTAGCTCGGCGTTGCTGATCCTGAAAATGGAAATGTTATCTACAATTATTAGGGGGAGATAGAAATCGGATTTGGAATAAGACTTATTTAACTTTTAAGTAGAGAATGTTTTCTAAAGTCTCTATCATGTTTAATAAATAAATAAAAAATTAGGTTTGATTTTTCCACAAAAATAATTCATATGGATGCGAATGCGACATGTATATTTGGAACAATTAACAATTACATTGATGCCATCTTATTTTTGAATTATGTAATTGATATTTTTGTTATAATTCTAAATTTACTTTTCCAATATAGATAAAGATAAAGAATTCATGTAAGATGAAATATCAATTTACATAAATTGATATTTCACCAAAAATAAATTTAGTTGTCCAATATTAAAAGTTCAAAGGGAAAAAAAAAAGGATAAAGAATTTATTTATAGCGAAATTTCTTGGTGGAAAATTATTTAGGATTTTGTTTTACTAATAAGAGGATATTCAAACTTTTTGGGAATCTTTTTACTAGATTTTGATTTTCCGACCCAAACCTTACGCTAACCGCGTTGCGTTTGTATTTCATTAAGTCTTTTGCATGATTTGGATTGTTGGAAAGTGTTTTCCTCTTTGTGGGGCCAACTTGCAATTGCTATATTGACTCTTGAATCAAATAATAAACAACCAAACATTGATTGATGTTCTCAACTCTCAAGAGGGAAATGGATAAGAATCATCCTCACAAACTCCAGCCAAGTACTTGATTTTTTTTTTTTTAATATATATATATATATATAAAAAAAAAAACAAAGACTCTCTAGCTGAGTAATCTGGACCCCAAAAAGAAAAAGAAAAGAAAAAAAAAAAAAAAGCTCTAAAAGTTTGTAGAAAAGTGAGTCTACACGTTTTTACTATATAAATTTATGACGATTGGTGACTCGTTAGTTTACAAGTTCCATATAATAAAATTTGTGATATCATTAGCATCATTTTTATATTTTATTTTACTTTTTATAAATAAATAAAAACCTTTATTAAAGGGGAATGGGCAATTACCGTATATAATGTCCCTATGCAAGGCCGATCGGATTCTTCAAAGCACCCAAAAGCGATATATAATTACTCACTCCATATATAATTGATGCCTCTATGCAACATCCAAAACCTAGTTTGGATTGGAAGAAAGCGAATTGTTGAAACTTGAATAAAGCACCCAAAAGCCATCCATGGCTTTGCAGAGTGGCTTACCTCTTCTTCAAAGACATTAATAATTATACCTAACCATCTTTAAGTACTTTGTAAAGGCACGGGTAAAAAAAAATAAAAAAAATCTGTGATGCATATTTTCCAATAAGAATTTATAATATATTTATTTACACGCATAAATTCATTATAATTAATTATGTGTTTTACATGTCGAGAGTTTTGTATTTTTTTTTTTTTTTAAGAGTTTCAACCTATAACGTCCGCTCCTAATGATAGCTCTTTATCATCAGATTAAGTTTATAGTTATACCATATAAGATTAAGTTTATTCGTTTCTTTCTTTCAATTAAAATAACCAAAATACAAAAACCCTTTATTGCTCCCTTGTGGTAGGAAGTTACCTAGGATTAGGATATTCTCTCTTTGGTAGGCTCAATATTGTCTTTCAAAGCAAATGATTGATTTTTAAATTATGTAGTATTAGATTTTTCTCAATTTTGACATAAATTTTAATAAAGTGATATCAATACACTTTTTTATATTCACAAAAAATGAAATTTAATTAGGAAATGGTCCATTTCTATTAACCACCAAAAAAAAAAAAAAAAAAGTGCCTTGTACTCATTATCTCATTGTTTTAATCAATCATAGTATTTTTTTTTTTTTTTACTCGTACGAAGGGAAGAATATGTAAATTGAAAATACTTCTCAGAAAAGATTTTAGAAAAGTTTCAAATAAGCTTTTCAATTTACTTGTACGTAGAGGAAAAATATATGTGGGGCCCAAGAATTTGTAGTCCTGGCCCATTTTTACATTGGGGCCCAAGGCCCGAGCCAAGGAGGGGTATAGCTGAGGACGTGTAATAAAAGTCCAAGTAGTCTTGAGACATAGCCGAGGATAATTCTGTCCTCGGCATATCCGACAAAAAATCTAAAATATCTACGTCAATAGAGAATGGGACGCTGAATAGTATAACGACCAAGGATAAAGGGAAAGCTACCATTACTGCCATTGAATACTCTGCACCCGACAGAGCCATGCTCTTCAGCTTTTACAACCACCCCTAACCACTTTGGGTATGGACTGATGGGACAAGTATCAGTCCTGGAAAGTCGATCCTACACGTGGACGTAGGATAAGGGATACAGGCTAATATAAAAGGAGAAGCAAGCAATCCGGAGAAGAGGCTGGGAAAAAAGGCCAAGAACCAGAGCCTCCCAGACCGCCTCAAGGAGAAAGACTCCTCGAGTGAACACGGTTTAATTCTGTATGAACACCACGACTAACCACCGTCCGGTGACCAAGGCCTAGCCTTTCAAACCCACACTCTACAAATGATATTGTTTGGGCCTTTTTACGTATGAACCCAATATCATTTTGGGTCGTTACAAATTGAGTCCTTATAATTGGCGCCGTCTGTGGGAAAGGCTTGTGTGTTGGCACAGGCGATGGGTTGAGACAGTCCCCCCGTCATTTCCAACAGCCGGTTGTAGTGTTCTAGCGTAAAGTTCCACTAGGGGCTACGCTTCGAAGCGTCAGTAGCGCGGATGGTTCTAAGGGCTTGGCCGAGGAGCTAGTCCCCCTAAACCAATGTCCCACGCCATAGCCGAGGGGTTAATTCCCCTAACTACTTAAAAAAGCTAAGTTTTGGACAGAATCAAGGTATTGCATGGTCCTCGGACTCAAACCTATGGGGAAACCAACTACTTAAGAATCAAGTTTTGGACAGAACCAAGGTATTGCATGGTCCTCGGACTCAAACCTATGGACTCAAACCTATGGGGGGTACTTAAAAATCAAGTTTTGGACAGAACCAAGGTATTGCATGGTCCTCGGACTCAAACCTATGGGGAAATCGACTACTTAAAAATCAAGTTTTGAATAGAACCAAGGTATTGCATGGTCCTCGGACTCAAACCTATGGGGAAACCAACTACTTAAAAAATCAAGTTTTGGACAGAACCAAGGTATTGCATGGTCCTCGGACTCAAACCTATGGGGAAACCAACTACTTAAAAAAATCAAGTTTTGGACAGAACCAAGGTATTGCATGGTCCTCGGACTCAAACCTATGGGGAAACCAACTACTTAAAAAAATCAAGTTTTGGACAGAACCAAGGTATTGCATGGTCCTCCGACTCAAACCTACGGAAAAATCAGCTACTTAAGGAGAATTCTAAGTCGCTCAGTCCTCGGACCAAATACCAGAAAAGACTAAGGCTATGAAGGTCATTAGGAAGATGGTGAAACGCCTTATTACCCAGCGACCCGCAGGGGCTGTTCATTTTGGGTTACATATCCTCGGATGATTACTTCCTACACAGCACCGAGCATTCAGCCATCATCTCGTTCAATTTGGGGTATACACTCCTTTTTCAGGTCGGTCTTATTATGCAAGATAGCTTCAATAAGTTCATAATAACATCTTTTTTCTTAGTAAGGGTTTCGGCCCTAAGTATCGTTTTCTCAAGTCGGCATTATTATGCTAGACAGCTCTAATAAGCTCATAATAACATCTTTTTCTTTTTTTTTAGTAAGGGTTTCTGCCCTAAGTATCATTTGTTCAAATCTGCATTATTATGCTGGATAGTTTCAATAAGCGCAGAGTAAGGTCTTTTTATTAACAGGGATTTCGGCCCTAAGCATCGTTTAGAGTATAAAAATGAAAAGAAGTCATATGGTTGTACGTCCATTCACGGCATAACCATTGCAGGAAAGAAAGAATACATAGAGTAAAACAATGGCAACTTTTATTAATATAAAGAAGTAGTACAACGTACAATGAAGGGCTTAAACAAGCCTATATAGGAAACAAATTACAAGAACTAGAATAAAAAAAAAGGAGAGCAACAAAAATAAGAAGTCTTGCTAAATTCTACTCTAGTAGCTACCATATTGAGAGGAGGACCTTTTTTGATGGATGAGGAGAAGAAGATGAAGAAGGAAAAGCACCAGGATGGATCTGGTGATGGGAAAGAAGTAGAAGGAGAGGCAAAAGGAGGCATCAATGAAGGAACAGAGGAAGAAGCAGGGATACTTAGTCCCTGCGTCAGCCCTGGCTCCTAACACGCTGGTGTCATATTAGCTATGCTCGTAAGAGAGCGGCTGGTACTGATAATGGATAACCCCAGCTCAATCACACCAAAAGCTTAATGCGACTAGCACCTGCTTCGGATTTTGGTTGAAGGAGGATGGGAAGCATCTTGAGTCTCTGCCAACCCTGCCCTGACCGAGTCATCTTAAGTTTCGGAGGGATATAACGTTTCTGAGAAGGATGTGATCTTTTCATCCCCGCTTTTACTTCAAACGTGTCACACTATAAGCTTTGGCTATGCTGATAAGGAAGACTTTGAGCACAGCTTGAGGTTTGAGGCTTTAGGAAGGTTAAAGAGTCTTTACACGAAGGGAATACCCTCTCGTCTGGCTTATTATATGGAAGGTAAATTCAGTGGCATTTAATCCGTACAGATTTCCAAGAAGATCTGCAAATGAGGTAGCGTCTGTTCAACTCCCCAATGTCATCTATAACCGTCAGATTTGATCGGTCTCGTAGTGTAAATCTATTAAAGATGCGCCTCGTACACTGAAACGGCAGGAGCGTCCAGTGTGAAAATCTATACGAATGTCTCGTAATCCAGCTCATTTACTAAATAGATGAAGGGACACCAACACTAATGAAGGTTAAAGTTGAACGAACTGTAATAAAGGCTAGGCATCGCCAAAACCCTTCTCTCCGACTAAGAGGTCGGACAGCAGGATTTTGAGGGGCTATTGTGGGGCCCAAGAATTTGTGGTCTTGACCCATTTTTACATTGGGGCCCAAGGCCCGAGCCGAGGAGGGGTATAGCCGAGGACGTGTAATAAAAGTCCAAGTAGTCTTAAGACATAGCCGAGGATAATTCTGTCCTCAGCATATCCGACAAAAAATCTAAAATATCTACGTTAATAGAGAAGGGGACGCTGGATAGTATAACGACCAAGGACAAAGGGAAAGTTGCCATTACTGCCATTGAATACTCTGCACCTGACAGAGCCATGCTCTTCAGCTTTTACAACCACCCCCAACCACTTTGGGTACGGGCTGATGGGACAAGTATCAGTCCTGGAAAGTCGATCCTACACGTGGACGTAGGATAAGGGATACAAGCTAATATAAAAGGAGAAGCAAGCAATCCGAAGAAGAGGCTGGGAAAAAAGGCCAAGAACCAGAGCCTCCTAGACCGTCTCAAGGAGAAAGACTCCTCGAGCGAACACGGTTTAATTCTGTATGAACACCACGACTAACCACCGTCCGGTGACCAAGGTCTAGCCTTTCAAACCCACACTTTACAAATGATATTGTTTGGGCCTTTTTACGTGCGAACCTAATATCATTTTGGGTCGTTACAAATTGAGTCCTTACAATATATAAATTAAAAATACTTATAATTCTCTAGTTAAATTCGAAGAGAAGAGAAGGATACGTAAATTGAAACCATGTGTTTTATTTTCAATTTAAATGTACTTTTCTTCGTACAAATAAAACTTCTCATAAAAGCTTTCTTATAAATAAATAAATAAATAAATAATCATAGTATTTCATTTAAGCTTTCTTTGTTTACTATTTTTTTGAAGGGTCTAAGACCATCCAGCACGCTCAATATTTTAAATTAATGAGATCCCATTTGGTACGCAAGTTTAAACACTTGTTTTCAGTTTTTAAACAACATTACACGTATTTTCATATATTTTTTCACTCACATATATTTTCAAAAAAATTGAAGACTGTTGGCTAAGCATACGTACCAAACGGGCCTGACTTTCTCATCAAAGAATAAAGAATGAAAATTTTCTTTCATGTTAATTGGGTGAATTAACAAAATGAAATGAAGCTTCTAAGAAGTCTCTAGTCAACACTCGGGGGTTTACCTCAAGTCAAGTCAACGAACACTATTAGAAGTCTTTAGGCCATTGTGGGCCGTTTGATCATAAAATAATTTACGTCTTGATAGCGACATAAAGTGAGAGACTACACCAGCCAATCACTAGGTTGCTAATTTTCTACAATTTCGGACGACTTCTATATGGGATATGTTTTTTAACACTAATGAATATATTAGTTTCATTTTTATACACTAATGCATGTTAGTTCCGAATCCACAATATGTGGCATGAATCAAGAGTTTTTTTGTTCAATAATATTGTTTGATTCTCTAAATAAGGAGAATATGAATTTGAATCCCTTTTATCAATTAGAATGGATATCAGTTGTTTCTCAAAAAAGAATGGATATTAGTTATTATAAATTATTAGTTTAATTTCGTCTTGAACATGTCAATTATTCTAAATTAAATAATAATGATTCTCCCTTGTGTGTGTGTTTGTTTCTCAAAAAAAAAAAAAAGTAATTGTCACACATGACTTAAGAAAGTGTATTGTGTGTAGTATAATTTGTTTCACCCTCACTTAAAAGTTACCATGGATTTTGAGTGGAGTTATGGTGTACTTTTGTATTAGATACGATGTTACTATGATAACTCTTAGATAAGAAAACTACTTTGGTCGCCTCCTTCTATCCATTTTTTTCTCAGCAAAAAATAGATACCTCACTCTTTTAAGAAGTTAAATAATTTCTGTAAAATGAAGTGATTCAATTTTGTAGTTAGATCAAAAAGTTTGAAGGAGTTATTACTCTATTTGTATGATTATGACAGTTAATTTTGATGATAAGTAAAGACACAGGTGACATTAAAGTATTAAGCCATTTTCAAAAGTTCAGATATGAAATTGAATTTTCAAAAATGAAATAATAGTTTGGCCTAATAATGAAAGTGGAAATTCATTCATGTTTACTAGCTCGGCGTTGCTGATCCTGAAAATGGAAATGTTATCTACAATTATTAGGGGGAGACAGAAATCGGATTTGGAATAAGACTTATTTAACTTTTAAGTAGAGAATGTTTTCTAAAGTCTCTATCAGGTTTAATAAATAAATAAAAAATTAGGTTTGATTTTTCCACAAAAATAATTCATATGGATGCGAATGCGACATGTATATTTGGAACAATTAACAATTACATTGATGCCATCTTATATTTGAATTATGTAATTGATATTTTTGTTATTGTAAGGACGCGATTCGTGACGGACCGTAACAGTGTCGGGTTCGCACGTGAAAAGGCCCCTAACAATATCATTTGTAGAGCGTGGGTTTGGAAGGTTAGGCCTTGTTCGATAGGCGGTGGGTTTTTCGCGGTGTTCGTATGAACTTAAGCTTTCCTACACCCCTGGAGTCTTTCTCCTGGAGGTGGGCTGGGAGGCCCTGGTTTCTGGCCATTTTTCCCAACCCCCTCTATAGATTACTTACTCTTCCTTTTATACTAGCTCGCGTCCACTGTCCTTCGTCCACGCGTAAGGTTAAACTTTCCAAGATTGATACTTGTCCCATCAGTCCATACTCAAAGTCGTTGGGGATGGTTGTAAAAGCCAAAGAATGCGGCTCTGTCGGGTTCAGAACATTAAATGGCAATAATAGCAGCTTTCCCTGGATATTTTAGATCTTTCTTCCATGTTCCAGTCCTATACCGTTTTTACCCTTCCCTTCGGAGGTACTGTGGGTCTGCCGAGGACTGAACTACCCTCGGCGGTACCCAAAGGCTATTTCGTTGAACTTGGGCCATAATCCTCCTCGGCCTGGGCCTTTGGACTCTCCCTGGGTAGAGGGGCCTGGCCCATAAATCATTTGCGCCCCACAGTTATAATTCTAAATTTACTTTTCCAATATAGATAAAGATAAAGAATTCATGTAAGATGAAATATCAATTTATGTAAATTGATATTTCACCAAAAATAAATTTAGTTGTCCAATATTAAAACTTCAAAGGAAAAAAAAAAAGGATAAAGAATTTATTTATAGCGAAATTTCTTGGTGGAAAATTATTTAGGATTTTGTTTTACTAATAAGAGGATATTCAAACTTTTTGGGAATCTTTTTACTAGATTTTGATTTTCCGACCCAAACCTTACGCTAACCGCGTTGCGTTTGTATTTCATAAAGTCTTTAGCATGATTTGGATTGTTGGAAAGTGTTTTCCTCTTTGTGGGGCCAACTTGCAATTGCTATATTGACTCTTGAATCAAATAATAAACAACCAAACATTGATTGATGTTCTCAACTCTCAAGAGGGAAATGGATAAGAATCATCCTCACAAACTCCAGCCAAGTACTTGATTTTTTTTTTTTAATATATATATATATATATATATATATAAAACAAAGACTTTCTAGCTGAGTAATCTGGACCCCAAAAAGAAAAAGAAAGAGAAAAAAAAAAAGCTCTAAAAGTTTGTAGAAAAGTGAGTCTACACGTTTTTACTACAAAGAGTGTTGATTCATTCAGCCGTAACCAAAGGTTTGTCTAGTCTAGATCAACATGTGAATTGATCTAGACTAGACTAAAGATTCGTAGACTAGGATCGTCTGTTGATCATCGAGACAATATCCAAAGACTCTCTAGCTGAGTAATTTGGACCCCAAAAAGAAAAAGAAAGAGAAACAAAAAAACTCTTTTGTAGAAAAGTGAGTCTACACGTTTTTACTACAGAGTGTTGATTTATCCAGCCGTAACCAAAGGTCTGTCTAGCCTAGATCAACATGTGAATTGATCTAGACTAGACTAAAGATTCGTAGACTAGGATCATCTGTTGATCATCGAGACAATATCCAATGAGAGGGACGTGGTTAGGGTGATGTAGCTAGCAAGCCAACGGCAACTCGTTATTTAGGTGAGAATTATGTAAAATTTGTGTGTGAGAGATTGTAAAGAACTTTAAGTGTGTATGCATTAAAGGATTATCTTAATATGAAACAGAGGTCAAACAATTTGAGATAAAGAAAGTAAGTCATTAACTACAAATTAATATTTTATAATATTTTTACAAATAGTTGTCGTGACCAATTTTTATTAATTCTTATTTGGATTGGTCACTCACGCCATTTTTTTTACTTAGGCACCGCTTTCCACGTAAAGAGTCTATATACCTGTCATTTTTGGTTAACAAATGTCCTAGCAAACCTATTCGGATTCTTGAAACTTGAAAGCACCGCCAAAAGCCATAAATAATTACTCTTTTTTTTTTTTTCAATAATTACTCACCCACATATATAATGCTCCTATGCAAAGTCCAAAACTTAAAAAAAGCTAAAAGTCATTCATGGATTTGCAGAGGGGCTTACCTCTACTTTTCCAACAATACAAGGCACTGTTCCAGAAAAACTTTCTCCTCGCAAAGCGAAACAAAAAGTCCACGTTGGTCCAACTCTTTGCGCCCTTCATATTCGTGTTCCTCCTGTTCTGCATTCAAAAAGGCAGCAAGCGTAACCATGCCGAAGTCACTGATCCAAAGGCGGCTGTGTCGTTCCCAATCCCACCATGTGAACGCAAGGCTCACATCAGGAAACCCTGTTTCGACTTTGTGTGGAGTGGAAATGGAAGCGCCACCATTAACACCATTGTCACTGCCATTATGAACAATAATCCTGGCCGTCAGATTCCCTTAAACAAGGTATGTATACAATATCAATAATTCAGTTTTCTTGTGTACCAATCCTACTTGTCTTTGGATTATGTGGGTGTTACTTTACATGTCAATATTTTATACTGCATTTTTTTTTTTTTTTTTTGGAGTGATGTTAGGGTTATTACAATATTAATAGATTGAGCTTACAATTGATGTTACAAAATACAAAAATAAAAAATAATTATAGTAATAAAATAAATGACAAAGTTTATCTACAAAATTGATTGTAAGTTAAGTATATAACTTTACTTAATAAAATAAACATTGCTACATATTTTGAAAATTTAATCGCTGAATTATATGTTCTTTAATATACATGTCAAATTTTGTGTCAACCGGATATTATTTACTATATGATCTATATAAGCTTATATTTTATGCATAATATTAAATTATAAAAAATTGCAATTTATACAATTTATTAATGACATAACTATTGATCTTTAATTTTCAAAAAATTTTGCAAGCGTAGAAAATATTAAAAAAAAAAAATGTAATCTAATGGTGGATTTGTCAAAATTCACCTCTAATAAAAAAATATTGAGTAAGATTGTAACCCTAGGTTACAACCAATTTTGTAGCTAAACTTTATCCTAAAATAAAATTCAAACATTCATGAGATAGTTGAAGCCTACCGATTACATTCATTGCCACGTTTGTTTTTGGAAATAGTTTGGTTTCAAACATGCTTGGAGCCTTAGCTTCAACCTTTAATGAGAAGATGACATGTATTATGTTGTGTGCAATGCACATAACTTACTTGGTTGATTGGTTAGTTAGATTAAGTTTGATTATGTGACTCATGTGCATTGCATATGACAATGACACATTTCATCTTCCTATTAGGGGTTGAAGCTTAAGGCGACAAATACGTTCGGGGTCAAACTTTGTCCTTAGGTTTTAGGCTATGTAGTAAAACTTGTAGTGCATTTAGCATTTCCTTTTTCTTTTGGTGGAAAATATGGTAATGGATGCTACCTTAGTCTCATATTGTTGGTTATGTTTAGAAAATCAAATTTTGTAAGGGAGCATTATTTAAGATCTTATTGTTTAGTTAAAAATGATGAGTTTCCAAAACCATCTTCATTAATTTAAACTTTAGTAAAAGAATGGTGTTAACTTTTTAAATAAAATAAAGGGTAAGTTAGGAAATTTATTTAGTAGCTTTTCAAAGAGGACTACATTTTAGGATATCCCAAAATGGAATAAAGGACCAATAATTTGGGACAAAGGGAGTATTTGTTTACTAACACTTGGTTTGGCAGTACCAATTGCAAATACAATTAGTATATTTTTTTTGATAAACAATACAATTAGTATTTTTATTTAAAATTATTATGGTGCGGAAATATTATTGTTCATATAAAAAATGAGGTTGTCATTGGTGAGAATTTGGTCTTTTTTGAAATTTTGCACTTTGTTTAGTTGATGAGAAAATGAAAGGGGAAAAAAGTTAAGAAAGAAGATAAATACAATAAGCCAGCCTCCTCAATAATAAATATTTCAAATATTAATCATTCATAACATTGCATGTTATGTTGGGAACTAACTTCGTTCCCGAGGTGTTATGAGTTTTGTAGCTTAGTGAGTTTTATTGAGAACTCCTTTTTCGTATAATGCTTGAGCATGGTGAGATTTCTTATAAAGTATTTCATAAGATACTTTCTTCCTAAGTGTTAATTTATTCTGACAAAACTTCTGCAATGAGAAACATCAATAATAGATACATCCTTTGCAAACTAATGGCCAGCCTTTGAAGGAATGCATGTGGATCATTAGCACGCATATGTAACTCTACGCTCAAAATAGATCTATGGCTAATATTTTTAGAGTGGGACATGGGAAATTTGTGTGTTTTCTTAGTTAGTTAGAAAAAAAAATCAGCAATTTAGATAATAAAAGTGTTCAAAATTTAGGCCAAAAAGTAAGCTAATAAGCTCTTACGGGCTTGGACCAAACAAGGCCTCTAAACAATGCAATGTCTTTTTCTACTATAACTTATAACTGGGTCATTATACCATAATATCACATTAAACTAAGATGTCTCTCAAAAAATATCTTCCCAAGATGTTTTCATTAAAAAAGAACCAAGGTTGATTGTTCAATTTCAGTGTTAAAAATCTTTTGCTTTTCTATTTCCAACCAAAATATTTGGGCAGGACTATAAAGAAACATACTGCATGTGCATATTTAGAACATCATGTACCATGAAACCACTGGTTCTGTAACTTGTTTGTGCAGGTTAAAGCATTTAGAACACAGGATGACGTAGATGCATGGCTTTTAAGCAATCCTAGGCGGTGTCCAGGAGCTTTGCATTTTGTAGTGAGGAACAAGACTGTGATAAGCTATGGCGTTCAAACTAATTTAACTTCAATTACTAATCGAGAAGATCGCACATTTAAATTTCAAATTCCACTGCAGTTGGCTGCAGAGCGTGAAATTGCTAGGTCTCTCATTGGAGGTCATAAACATTGCCTTCATATGTTTCTGGTCAATAGTTAATAGGTCCTTTATTTTATATGATTATCTTTTTCTCTCTACTTCTTGAATTTCAGATCCGAACTTTAGCTGGATAGTTGGGCTTAAAGAATTTGCACACCCAAGAATGGAATTCTCCTCTTCTTTGGATGCAATGATACCTCCATTTTTCCTCGCAGCTGTGATGTTTGGTTTTGTGTTTCAAATGGGTTCATTGGTCACAGAGAAAGAGCTCAAACTTCGGCAGGTACTCGCTATCTAATGTCTGAACTTATAAAGATGGAACTAGGGCATGCATGCTAGCCCTTGCCGGATTAGTACTGTTATGTGTTTCATTCCACTTTCTTCTCTTATTTTTTGGTTTCTCTGTTCTCAATTATTTCCAACAGGCAATGACTATGATGGGTCTCTATGACTCTGCTTATTGGTTGTCATGGCTCACATGGGAGGGAATTCTTACAACTCTTTCATCACTTTTAACGGTTCTCTTTGGAATGCTGTTTCGATTTGATATTTTCTTGAAGAACAGCTTTGCAGTTGTCTTCCTTTTGTTCTTTCTTTTCCAAATCAATATGGTAAATTTCTTTCTTGCAACACTAGCTATACTATGATGAAATTTCAGAAAAATTGTGTTCAATTTTTCATTAAGGGGATTTGACTTCGAAATTTATTTCAAAGAAATAAGCAACAGAGACATATGTTGTTCCAAATAGAGCTACAATAAAGGAGAAAATCTATATGTAAGCTACAGTAGTTAAAATGCACATGTTCAATATATATAAGCTTTCATATGCCCTTAAATCTTATTCTAAGACTTCTACTGAAAAAGAAAAATTGAAAAAGTTCACTCCTCTGTAAAAGAAACTTAAGCAATTGAATCAATAAGAAGTTAAGCAGTCTTGAAAGTAATTATATTTTTCCTGATTATTATTCCTTTATTTGGTAATTGGTATGCGTTCAATTTGTAATTGAAAATGTATTTTTTTAATATATTATGCCTAATTTTTTGATTTTTTTTCTAACTTATGATGATAGCTTAGTTTTGCATTCATGTTGTCAACTTTCATTCGCAAGTCATCTTCAACAACAACAATGGGATTCTCTATATTTGTCATTGGCTTCATAACTCAGGCAAGATTCTAATAATAAATCCTAAGAAAATGGGTTTTCCATTTGATTGTAATAATTTATTTATTTATTTATTTTATTTTTATTTTTTTGTCTCAGATAACAGTAGCATTTGGATTCCCCTATGATCAATCCGTTGCTATAAAGTATAGAATTATGTGGTCATTTTTTCCACCAAATCTGCTTGCCCAGGCCCTTAACATGTTTAAAGATGCGAGTTCACAGCCTGAAGGTGTTGGCATTAGCTGGGATAGGCGGGCTGACTGTCCACCAGACAGTAGTGATTGCGTAATGACAATTGTAAGTACACACTTCAAATCTCAATATCTTAATATCAATCTACATCAACATAGCTTTCCTTTTATGTTCTATCCTTTTTCCACTAATTACATTTTTGTTCTCTTTCTCTAAGTAAAGTTGGTCATAAAAGTTCAAATGTCTTTTCTCATGTTCTTTCAGGATGGTATATATAAGTGGCTTGCATCTACATTTTTCCTGTGGTTTGTTTTGGCTATCTACTTTGATAACATAATCCCAAATTCATCTGGTCTGAGGAAACCATTGTTCTACTTTTTAAATCCTTCGTATTGGACAGGCAAAGGTGAAAACAAGGTGAAAGGTAAATTCTTGATATATATGTGGCCACTGCTTCTCCTTGTTAGCTGATATCAAAGATAGACACTTATTTTGTAGTTTCTTTTTGCAGAGGGCAACATTTGCAGGTGCATTGGTTTAGAGCCATTGCCTGAGCTTATTACTCCAGATGATGAAGATGTCCTTGAAGAGGAAAACCTTGTAAAACAACAAGCCAGGGAGGGGATAGATGATCCAAATGCTGCAGTTCAGATACATGGCCTTATAAAAACATATCCTAAGACCATAAAAATTGGTTGTTGTCGATGCAAACAGACTCCACCTTACCATGCTATTAATGTAAGAATTGTAGGAAAGTATAATTTTCCATGTTAATATAAGAATATCTTGACATCTAACTTTTGTTGCATGCTTTGGAGGAGAAGAAAGTTGTTTTCATCCCTCCATTATATTTTAGTTTACACATAGTTATGAGGACTTAACATTTCATAGTTTCTATATTTAGAGATGTTTGGGAAATTGACATAAACAATGTATATCATGAGTTTAGTGCACATTTTATGACTTTCCTGTTTCTCCATTATTTAAAATTTTATATTGCATTACTACCTTAGTGGACATAGCTTGTCCAACATGAATAAATACAATTTATCAAATTGGTTGATAGTTGTCAAAAAATGGTCATTTGGAAGAATCAAGTTAAGGGCAAATTCTGCTATAATTACTTGAGCAGGTGTATAATTGGAGCTTAGGGATCTCAATATGAATGTTGTAGGAAAAATTGAACACATGACACAAACCATGATTATTCATTTGTTATGATAACCACTGCCTTTGTGCAAATTTACTCTAGGGCTTATGGGTGAATTTTAGAAAAGATCAGCTATTTTGTCTTCTTGGACCAAATGGAGCTGGAAAAACTACAACAATCAATTGTTTAACAGGAATTTCCCCAGTGACTGGAGGAGATGGTAGGTTCTCTTCCATTTTTTTTCTTCCCTTTTTTGGGTTCATGATTTACAATTTCCTTGGAATGTAATTGCATTGTACAATACCTTGTTAATAGCAACCATTTATGGACACTCTGTTCGAAATTCTGTTGGCATGTCAAACATCCGAAAACTTATAGGAGTTTGTCCACAGGTAATAGCCCCTCTGTTTCTCAAGTTTTTGTGTCAATAGCATGCATAGTTTAAGTCTATATAATCAAAAATCTTTCCACTAAATAGCGATAATATATTTATTAGGAAATTAGATACTAACACTTGCTTGGATCTTGTATCACCATATAGTTTGATATTCTTTGGGATGCGTTGTCTGGTCAAGAGCACCTCTACCTCTTTGCAAGTATCAAAGGCTTACCACCAAATTATATTGAATGGGTAGATTCCTTCTTACCATTGATTAAGGACTCTGAACATGTTTTTAATTGGCGAAAATGGGTAACTAACCCTAATTTTCTAACTATATAGTTAGTAGTTCTGGTTACCAAACTATATTATTTACTAGTATCTCGAGTCTAAAAGACTCGATTTTGGCCTATAAATCGAGTCTCAAAGACTCGATTTCCATGGTCTGATGTGGCATTTTTTTCCTACTTGGAAATCGAGTCTTTAAGGCTCGATTTATAAACCAAAAAAATTTAAAAAAATTTTAACTCTCAAGTACAAGCCAGCTCGATTTATAAACCAAAAAAATTTTAACTCTCAAATCTCTCGTACAAGCCAAAATACACAAATTTTTTTTTTTTATAAGAAATCCAGAAACACAACAATCAGATCAAAGGGAGAAAGAATCAGATCAAATAGGAGAGGCGACCTGCCCAGAACATATTAGAGAAGAACCCAGAGAAAAAAAAAAAAAAAAAAAGAGAGAAGAACCCAGAAAAAAAAAAAAAAAAAAAAGAGAGAGAGAGAAGAACCCAAAACATCAGAGAAGAACCTGGATCGGTCGGCCTGGGTCGCCGCGCACCGCGCTACCTGGCCTGGGTTCTTCTTTCTCTGTTTTTGTTTTTGTTTTTGTTTTTTTTTCTCTGGGTTCTTCTGGGTTTGGGTTCTTCTGAGTTCTTCTTTGACCTTTATAAGGTTTATAAATCGAGTTTTAAAGACTCGATTTTTATGTGGTCACTACATGGAAAAATATGCCACATCGGAAATGATTAGACCATGAAAATCGAGTCCCTAAGACTCGATTTATAGGCCAAAATCGAGTCTCATAGACTCGAGATGCTAGTAAATAATATAGTTTGGGAACTAGAACTACTAACTATATAGTTAGAAAATTAGGGTTAGTTACCCATTTTCGCCTTTTTAATCCCAAACTAAGCATCTACTTGTAATTTTCTTTGAATATGTTGTTCTAAATAGATGCTTATTTCCATTCTTGATGAGCTCATTTGATACAAAATGACTCTTCAAACTCTCCACTTCTTAAAGACAAAAGCTTTGACTCAAATGCAGATTGCTCATAAATTATTGGATGAGGTGAGACTCGCTGAATCAGCCAATGGAAGAGCTGGCAGTTACAGTGGTGGAATGAAACGTCGCCTTAGCTTTGCAATAGCCCTTATTGGTGATCCGAAATTAGTCATTTTAGATGAACCGGTAAACAGATAAGAAATCTTCCTTTTATACATTGGTTTACTTGATATGTTTATGTGATGTAATTTGTGATTTGCAGACAACTGGCATGGATCCAATATCAAGAAGGCATGTTTGGGATATAATAAAGGATGCAAAGAGAGGGCGTGCAATTGTACTAACAACACACTCAATGGAAGAAGCTGACGTCCTAAGTGATCGGATAGGAATCATGGCAAAGGGTAGGCTTCGTTGCATTGGAACATCAATCAGGTTAAAGTCAAAGTTTGGGACAGGTTTTATTGCCAATGTGAGCTTCTCTAGAAGTGATGTTGGACAAGCTTTTCCTCTTGAAGATATAATCACTGAAACTCATGAGGCTGTAAAGCAGTTTTTTAAATATGTAAGTTGAATAAGTACAATGATCCAAAATTTGTTTGGGCTCACAAATGGTTGGTTTTTCTTATATTGGGAAAATTTGGACAGAATTTGAACATAGAGCCAAAAGTGGAGAATGAGGCCTTCCTAACTTTTGTCATTCCTCATGATAGAGAGAGCCTTTTAAGGGTAAGCGTGCTATGCTTTCTACTTTGTTATCTTCACATGGAAACTATCTTTTGTTCTTGGTTTTCAATTTGAACTTGGATGAAACACAAATCACTGTATATGTTAATTAATACATGTGTTGGGTACACATGTATGAGTTAAAGTCTCACGCGAAGAAAAAAATATAAATATAAATTGAGGTATTAATATAACATACTTGGGCCCAAAGGCTTAAGCTTTTGATTTAAGTAGTGTCCTAATATCTTATATTAAGTCCTTAACAGTCTTCCCGAGGTTTTATCTTCCCAACATGTTATATCGTAGCCAATGTTGGTGTGCACAAGGTGGTAAGGTTGTACCTTTTGTAGATAGGGTAGGTACAAGTCCTTGTCATAGTTGGAGCAAGGACAGGTTGCATGTACTTGGAGCCAGCACAAGTTGACGTTGACGTATGGGGTTCCCATAGTAGGATTTGTTCATGACCCATAAAGAGGTCTTGGAGCCCACAAAGGGGCAATGCACTCACTCTTGAGGAGAAGATTGTTGGATATATATATATATATATATGTGTGTGTGTGTGTGTGTGTGTGTGTGTGTGTGTGTGAGTAGAAGTCCCATAGGAAGAAAAAATGAAAAAGTTGAAAAGAATTAATATAACATACTTGGGTCCATTTCAATAGGCTTAAGTTTTTGGCTTGAGTGATGTTGTCCCTACTACCATATAGGATAGGGATTTATGATCCTTTCCCTATTGAATTAGCTCAGACGCAGTTGCACACTTCCACAATTCACATAAAGCATTCTTTGGGTTATCTTGAAAAGGAAAGGGAATGAATGTTTTACAAGAAAAAGTATATAAGCCAAAATGCGATTCATGACATGCTTCTAGAAAGATTAGATGCTATATTTACAATGCCAAAAAAAAGGACCTTGATTACAACAAAATTTATTCTATAATTCTATATATAGCTTTCCTTGATGTTAGACTATTAGTTTTGGGGAATGATATTGTCACAATTTCAGCATTTATGTTTTTTTTTTTTTTTTTTTTTTCCATTGATGTTCGAACAGAAATTTTTCAAGGATCTCGAAGAAAGAAAGAGAGAATTTGGAATAACTGACATCCAAATTGGCCTTACAACTCTTAATGAAGTTTTCTTAAACATTGCAAAGAAGGCAGAGCTAGAGAGCGCCATTGCTGAGGGGAGGTTAACAACTTTGACTTTAACATCGGGAACCTCATTTCAGGTACATAATTTATTTTATGTTACTATATTGTTTTAGAAAGCTACTGTTTAGTGCTTGCATATAGATTTGATTCATTTTATCTTTTAATTATAATTATTATTATGCAGATACTTATAGGAGCTCAACTAGTGAGGATTCCAGAAAGTGAGTCTGCAGAAAATCCTACTGGTCTTATGGTAGAAGTATACTGGGACCAAGATGATGCTGGTAACCTCCGCATTTCTGGCCACTCAGATGAGATGCCAATACCTCCTGGTGCTCAAGCAATGGCCTCTTCATCAAATTCTAACACAGACTCAGGCCAAACAGGACCAATTCAAGCAATTGTGATTGATCCATCATTCCTAAATAGACATGATTAAACCCATCAAACTAGTAATATAAATTATAAATAATAAATTTACTTAGAATGTTATTGTATATTGTACTTTCAATCATCACAACCATGTGGTAACATGTGATTTGGTTAATACATGTCTCTAGCTAGGTTACCAAACCTAGGAAAAAGTATCTTATATATCAGTTATATGTAGCATCTCTCTCACATTATGAGGGCCCCCTCCACCTATAGGATCCACACGAAGTGAGAGATGTCAATGTGGCTAATACATAAGATACCACCTCCAAACCTAGAGTGTAGCTAGCCAGCAGCCATAAAATATGTAGTAGCAAATTTCTAGTTTGACCAAGTGACACAGAGCTATGACTGATGGGAGGGCTTCCAGGTGATAAACGATTTATTATTTTGTGTAACAATTGCGTGCAACCTCCCTCTTACTTATCCCACCCCAATATGAGAGAGATGTTGCATGCAGCGATTACATATAATGCCATCCCGTGATAAATGATGGCCAATAAAAAAATGGGAGTTACTTGGTACTCAATCCACCACTTTAGAAAATAAGAAGGTAGTTGTCTAGTGAAAAATGCTGCTCCTTTTGAATCAATGGAGAAACTCATGTGCCTTGACTTAGCTCTAAGTTTTTTAGTTCTCTTCCCTGTGCAAGAAGTTAGTGGAAGATGTTGGTACATGGCATATATGATAAAGATGTTGGCTAAGGAGTGTTTAGGTAGATATTTGGAAAGGCCATCAATTGGTTCTATCAACCTGAGTTCAAAGTAAAAGGGAGTCAAGCCCAACTCACGATAGTTGTATTTTTTTTTTTTTTCGAGGAAAAGATATATAGAAACAATACACTCTGGTATAAGATAGAGGCTAGTGGTGCAAGACAAAGAAGAACATGCAAGGACTCACTAATGATAGAGACAAAGGGAATATCCATTAAAGTATTGCACAAATTATAGAAATAATTGCCTTTAATGCTATATAACATAGTGGGGAGAATGATGCAAATGATGAAGGAAAGAGAAAGTAGACACTACTTGTCTCACCACACACACAAACACTATTTCCTTAGGTGACTTAACTCTTTTTTTATGACCCATCTAACTTGTGACCTAACCTTTTTTAAAATAAATTAAAATAAAATTTCTCTGGGTGCACAACTCAAGTCAATCAATAATTTTAGCAACTGCTATTTTATGATCCTAATGTTCCATATGGATTAAATGTAAGCTTAACCATATGTATATAAGCTCTTAGACACCCTTCCCTTGCAAACTAGTTTTTAAGGGTGAGTTCTACCCATAAGTTTGTATCATTCACCCTTGAAAACCATTTTAATCTAGTAAGCCATTTTAGTTTAGCCTCTAGGTCACCCCCTCCAAAATCCGACCATAAAAACCTCAACTCATTTGATCCCATACTCAATGAGTTACATCCGATTACTTGAAACTAAATGTTAGAAACTCATGAGTAGAACCCACCCTTGAAAAGGGACTTATAAATATATGTTTAAGTTTAATCATGTGTATATAAGCTCTTGGGCACTTTCCCCATGCAAGCCGGTTTTCAAGGGTGGGTTCTATCCATGAGTTTGTATCATTTACCCTTGAAAACCATTTTAATCTAGTAAGCCATTTTAATTTAGCCTCTAGATCGCTCCCTTCGAGACTTGACCACAAATCCGCAACTCATTTGGTCTCATACTCAATGAGGTGCGTTCGATTACTCGACGTGGTGGTGGTTGGCTTTGATACCAAATGTTAGGAATCCATGAGTAAAACTCACCCTTGTTTAGGGGCTTATAAATATATGGTTAAACTTACGCTTACTCCATGTGGAACGGTAGGATCACTCTTGAAAACTGGTTTGCAAAAAGAGGATGCCCAAGAGGTTATATACACATGGTTAAGCTTACACTTAATCTATGAAGATTTTCGATGTTGAATCTACTATTGATGTGTATTAGATTGTGGTGTAAGTCTTATTAAATATTTACTTGTTCTTCTCTACTTAATATGTTGTGTTTACTTTTAAAGTTTTATTTTTAATTTATTTATTTAGTGATTTTTCTAGGTAATCTAACTTTATTACCTCCAATTAGACCCAAAATTGGCTATAAATTGGATAGTATTTGAGGATAAAAAGTTTCCTCTAAATTTACTAACTTGGTTATGAATTGCAAGTCCCTGTTGGACTGGGAATGTGAAGTGCACTCTTAGAAACTTCTGGAGAGAAGCTAATGGTTGTGCTAATCTTTTGCCGAAGATTAGCACACCTAGAATGTTAGTGCTAATCCTTGTTGGCCTGGGAATGTTAGTTGTTGTAAATTGTAATTGAACTGGTCTTGGGCCTGTTAGTGCTAGTTTAGTGTTTTTGTTGGTCTATTACTATTTTTATTTCTTTTTTGTATAGTGTCTACGTAAAGTTTGAGTGGCTCCACCTTTATGTTGGTGTCTTTATAGACTCTATTTTTCAGTAATGAATCTTCTTTTTATTAAAAAAAAAAATGAAAACAAAAAAGAAGAAGAAAAAAAAAAAAACTTTATTGTAAACTAATGATGCACAAAAATCGTCATTAAGTTGATCGTCCACACACGTGCCAATGGGTGCACCTGAAGAATAAAAGAGAATAACCAATCAAAGGGCACCGGTGGGGTACCGGTCAAAGACTCTCCGAAGGTTAAGTCAGTGATTGAAGAATCTCCAAGATCTCAATTGTGCAAGAGTTAAAGAGAATTCACGTACCTTGATTTGTGAGGGCTTTGGGGGTTTTATAGTAGCATAGAGCTGACCTCAGTTTCTTGATGGAGAAGGTATTTCCTTACGGAGAAGATCTTTTCCAACGTCCATATATCGTAGGATTCTTTCCTTGTAGGGCTCCCTCAGATTACGGTGGAATGTAGAATGCAAGACATTCCCATATTAGGTTCCTTGGAGGCTACTCAAGTCACGTGGGTGCCACGTGGCTTTGCCACCCATCTCCGTCGGGTCCGTCCACCTTAAAGAGTTTGTCCCCATTAAAGGGTCCATCCACCTTAAAGAGTTTGTCCCCATTAAAGGGTCTGTCCACTTTAAAGGGTCTGTCCGTGTCTCTGCTATCCGTTCAAGACGAGACTTCGTCTACCAGGTCTTTGACTGTCAGGCTATCTGGATCGTCTCTAGTTGTCACCATCGCTTTATTATTAGCTTAGCAAATTGGATCCGTCTGCTATGGGATTTATCTCTATCAATTGTCAAGGCAGAGCACGTCGAGCGGTGTCAAGGAAGGTACTTGATGACCGCTGGGTCCCTGACAACCCCTTAGTACTTGAAGACTCATTGATACGTGACTACTGTCAGGGCGAAGCGTGCTGCGCGGTGTTAGGAAAGGTACCTGACGACCCCTTGGTACCTGACGACCTATTGATACGTGACGATCATTAGGGTGGAATGTGTCGCATAGTGTCAAGGAGGGTACCTAACAACCATTGGGTACCTGACGACCCCTTGGTACCTGATGACCCATTAATACGTGACAACCGTCAAGGCAAAACGTGTTGTGCGGTGTCAGGGAAGGTTTCTGGCGATCATTGGGTACCTGACGACCCCTTGGTACATGACGACCTATTGATACGTGACGACCGTTAGGGCAGAACGTGTCGCGTAGTGTCAGGGAAGGTGCCTGACAATTGCTAGGTACTTGATGACCCCTTGGTACATGACGACCAATTGATACATGATGACCATCATTGGTTAATACAAATCTCTGACTAGGTTATCAAACTAAGAGCCTAGCTAGCCACAAAATATGTAGTCGCAACTTGCTAGTATGACCAAGTGACACAGAGCTATGATGATAGGGCCCCGTGTGATAAATGATTTATTATTTTGTGTAACGGTTGCATGTAGTATCCCTCTTACATGAGGGTGAACTCTACAAGTGTGAAACTCCCCCCATGTGGGAGAGATGTTGCATGAAACAGTTATACACAATACCATCTTGTGTTAATGGCAACCAATAAAAAAAATGGGGCTTATTAACCCCTTTTGAGTCAATGGAGAAACTCATGTCCCTCGACTTAGCTCTTATCCTTTTCTTTTGTTAGTTCTCTTCCCATGCAAGAGGAACATGTTCTGCTTACCATAACTTTGCACAAATGTATGGAGTCACTGCTACTCTACTAAGAGAAAATAAGAAACTAACACCAATTCAAAACATGTAACTTAATTGAATGATTATATGTGTTATGTAAACACAAGTTCTTGTTTCTGTGTAAAATATATGAATCCTAAACTATGGCATTATTTGCAATGTCCACCCTAAATTATAAATTTTTTAGTCAACACCCTATTTTGATGTTCTGCCGTTTATTCTCAAAAAAAAAAAAAAAAAAAAAACCCTATTTTTATGTCAATCATGATGTTAATCCCACTGTCCCAAAACTAGTGTTGGAATTTAACAAATTAGTGGATTGTTTAGGTGGTAGGATTAACTAATAGGTCACAACTAACAAATAGTTCCCATTAATTTGTAATTTCACCCTTATCAAACCATTAATTTATTCAATTTTGTACTGATTTTGGATGATAAATTAGAAATTAGAAATTAATCTCAAATTACAAAGTCAATTATAAAAATTTGTTGTTTATAGTAGATATTGCAAATAATCTATATTTTAGGGTGAATAATTACTATTAATTCCAAATTTATCATATTGTCTTAGAAGGTGGAAAGTAGCTAACACTGCTAATATGACTAAAATGATTCATGAACCTTATCATTCAAAGATGCAAATGTGACAATTCCAGTGTGTTTACACGCATGCAAAGTTGAAGGAGGTTCAATTTGAATCTAGGGAGAAAAAAAAAAAAAAAAAAAAGAAAAAAGAAAAAAGAAAAAGCTATGGTTGGACAGCTGAAAACTGAGCGTATGTACAGAGTAAAATTCAATAGATCTGAATGTTTTGTGGGATGCTCATGCTTGATGTTTGAGTTTAAAGGTTTATTATGCATGCATGCATTAACTGTTCTTAGCCAAGAAAAGGTGACAGAAGTCAGTAGTAGGTATGTCTTAGACCCTTGGAGGAATGATATAAGACTCAAATGTTGCAGTAGGCGTTGAAGATCCCATTGCATAAAATATAAACACAAGGAGTCCTAAAGTGGTACGTTCTAAGGGTCAGCCATGAGAGAAAAGGCTGAAACCAACAATGAAGAAAGTCATTGCATGATAGGGATTGTGCTCTTTATCATTAAACTAAGACACTAATTGGTTTTTTGGTGTAGACAGAGATTGAACTCTAGATCTCTTATTCAACCATTAAAGATTTTATCAGTTGAGTTAACTTGAACCCAAACAACATTTATATTTATGTGTTATATGTTAGCATGATTTTCGCATTGAATCGGTGTATCACAGTAGCACTTGATATTGTATGGTTTAATGGCATAGGTGGATGGAAGTCGTATGGTTGCTAATGTTATGCAATTATATTTTGGAGAAAGTCCTGAACAGGTTGAAGTTAGCCGATGTCCACTACAGTTTCAAGTATATGATGCTTTTGTAAACCCATGTGCATATTAATTAATTTGGTTTTTAAACAATTTCATTTTTAACTAAATGGCACACTAAGTTTTAACCAACTGATATGATTTGTTCTGCAGGGGTACTTTATGTTCATGTTGCATGAGGTTGATAGAGATGTAGACTTGACAAATCCAATACTTTCCCATAGCTATGTTTTACTGGTAATAATATAAAACGACATATTTGATTTGATTAAGCAGATGCATTAGCAGATCAAGGAAGCCCTCTCATTGGTTCATCACCTGCATTAGCAGATCAAGGACAGCCAGGACTCAGCCCAGCGTCACACCCCTAGCAGCAACGGCACACTAGGCCTGTTGTACACTTGTATTACTCCTTAGCATGCAAGGCTCTAATGAGGGCGTACGGTCTTTGTGTAATAAGGAGTGTTGAACTATCACCACTCGTCATGATTTGTTAAGTATGTGACATACCCAAAAACTTTCTTTCTCTTTCAATAAGTAGGGGTGAAAATATTCGAACCCAAGTTCTTCTTATTCCAACTCTTCTTCCATTAGATCACTTTTTTTTTGTCTTCTTTGTTCAAAAGATCTTGAACAATTTGGTGAAGAACTTCAGCTGCATTGGAAATGTTTACATTATTGATTACCTGAGTAACTGACGGATGAGAAAAGTAATAATGTTTACAATTGTTTGCTGTAAACTGTTGCATTATATCCTAGAATACTGAAACTCATACGGGCCATATATGATGCCACAAAACCAGAGCTTTTTTCTTTTCTTTTTTTAACAAGGCATTTCAAACTACTGAATGCTGATCTTAATTTTTGCTAGGGTCATTTTAGTGTTGTCTAATTATGTGTCAAAAGTTTTAATGTAATCATAATAATTTCCATGAATTCAATTTTTTTGAATTGTAATTGGGTTGGGGGTAAAAGTAGAAGATGTTAGAAGTTGTTGTTCAGTATGCTGTACAAAGAAGTTCGCCTGAAGTTTGCCAGGCAGTTAGGTCAACCGAGATCATCAATACGGACTTCCGGAGGAGTTCACCTGACCTTGGCCAGACAGTTGGGTTGACTGAACTTTACGGAAAGTCACCGACCTAAGTTACCTTTGTTAATTTGGAATTGTTTGCATAACCAAGGACTATTTATAATTTGACTAATTAACAACTCGGCTTAATATTGGTTAATCCACATAGTAGGGGTATAAACAAACTTTCAATCTTTCTGTTTACGGCTTTGAAATGCCACATTGATTGCAGGGAGAACCCTTTGCAATGAAAGGACAACAAATATAAGTGCAAACAAACAAAACAAAGAGGTGAACTGCAGAGAAAATGCTTAATTGCCATAATAATAACTACATTTAAACAATAAGGGATAGTAATGGTTTTAAAATAAGATTGGTATCAAAGTAAATTGCAGGAATCATTGAATGCATCTAACAGTCATGTCAGGGTGTTGGATTGACGGGCCTCACGTGAAACCTTGATGAAAACATCCTCCATATTGGTGTCAGCCAAACCCCAAGCAAAAACAGTGAACTTTCTCTTTGCAGTCTCAACTGCTTGGAATACATCTGCAATTCTAATCTCACTTTTCGGTATCTCAAACTTCTGGGTTCCAGATAATTGGTATACCTTGCTGGCACTTGGTGAAAGATGTTGCACCATGTTCTCCACTTCTTCTTCATGATCCGAAGATGTTGTAATTGTAAACACATAAGACCATCCATATCTAGCCTTCAGCTGTCAAACACCGTATGAATCCCAATTATGAAGTGTTATGAAGAATTAACTTATTCAATTGCATTTTTATAGGAGAATTAAAAAAAAAAAAAAAAAAAAAGAAAAAAGAAAAAAAGAAGAAGAAGACAGTTAAATAGCTGTAGGCTGGTGGGATGTTAGTGCCCTTGAACTTTGACAAAGATGGTTCACACCATAGCAAGATACTCAAAGTCAAGATGATTCAGAAAAGAGCAAGCTAAATTGCATCGGAGCTCCAAAAGTCTCAAGAATGAATTTGAATGGGGGAAACAATGAGGCTGTTAACAAGCCTAAGCAGTAAAAACTTTTGTCATCTAAGAATATACTTAGGATCAAATCCTGCCTAGAAAATAGGGATTTAAGAGATGGGAGATGGCCACCTCCCATGAATAGTGTTGACTGCTGAGTGCCCAAGGGGAGGTAAATACAACATGTTGGTGTTGTAAAACCATCAAGCTTGATACAGGAATTTTGTGTCTTATAGTTATTTGACTGTTGGTGCTGATATTCAACATATTCATGAAAGAATAAATATAAGTGACGACGGGTATTGAGTACTTCAATACAAATCAAATTAATTGAGGATTTTTACTCAGTAGTGTATATGCAGTTAGCTTGAATGCTTTCCAATGCTTCTCAGTTGCTAAAGCTATCATGCATTCTTACGTTCTTATCATATGCATCTTCCTATCTAATATAGAAGTTAGATAACTAAAGATCAAAAACAGGAAAATCCATTAAGGACTACTAACTCAATAATTTTAAATCTCTATGAATAAGTTATATTATCGAGGTACCTCTTCTGGGTTTCCTATACACTGCAAGCTGCCGTCAACAAAGAATCCTAATCGATCACAGAGGAACTCTGCCTCTTCCATTGAATGAGCTGAAACCATGTATACAAGCTTCATCAGTGAAAGTATGAGGGAAAATAACAAAGCAAAGGACCATATAGTAGGGCAAGGAGAAAAATAGGTTTTTAATTTTAATTTTAATTATCATCTACAAGCCTATAAAACTGCAGTTCCATTGTCTATATGATCCAACATCAGCAATAATTGGTTTGTATTAATGATGGGAGAGAGAGAGAGAGAACTTGTTAAAATAATTGCCCGATCTTGCTTTGCATTCTTCACAACATTCCATAAGTTATTCCTTGAAGCTGGATCTAATCCAGTACTTGGTTCATCCATGTAGACAACCTTGCAGAATTCCAAGGATTAGATCATAAATAGCATAAGATAAATTTCCAAAATGGTTTTAAGCAGCACAGTAAATTGAAACAGAAATTAAAACATACTCTAGGATCCCCAATTAATGAAATGGCTACACTTAGCCTCCTCTTCATGCCACCACTGTATTTTCCAGCTTGTTTGTCAGCAACTCCACCATGAAATAGGTTGAGACTCTTAAGAGATTCTTCTACTGCCTGAAGATAGAGCAAAGGAATGGACAAGTGAACTCAAAACATGTCATGCTGAAGGTGATCAGCAAATTAAAGCATTGTAGCAGCTTTATCACAATATTCTCTCTCATAGACACAAAACTAAGCTATCCATATACTGGACCCAGATATATACACTGCACAAAATTACCTTCGTTTGATGTCAAGGTTGTCAGACACTAACAAATTAATACTTGGCATTGCACCAATAGCATCCCCCCCCCCCCCCCCCCCCCCCTCTTTCTTTCCACCTTTTGAATAATTCTAATATTCACTTTTCAAATTTATAGCTTAACTAGTGCAATTATCATATATGCTGTCACTTTTCCTACCTTGAGAATTTATAAGTAATAATAGTCCGTCAAAATATATGAGGCCACACTCAAATTCCAATATGCCCTCCCAAAAGGATCCGTGGCTCTCAAATACAAATGAACCTTCATTCAACAAAATTGAGAGTGAAAGCAACATTGACTTACTTGTGTTAATGCAGAACCTTTAAGGTTCTTAAGTCTCCCATAAAATAGTAAGTGCTCCCTCCCTGTTAGTGTTTCCCAAAGCAGGCTGTTATCCGAGGAAAAAAAATTTATAAGAAAATACACGGACTTACAAATTCAAAGCAAAGGAAGCAGAATGAAAGGATAAAAAAAAAAGGGAGACTTAAGAATGATCTAGCTTACTCATGCTGTGGGCATACACCCATGCTGGTGTATATTTCATTCATATGAGTCCGTATATCAAGACCTTGAACAAATGCAGTGCCAGTGGTTGGCTTTGTAAGTCCAATCATCTGTCAACAGATATGTGTTAACTCCTAAATATTGCATAAAGTACAAAAGATGATTTAATTTCTCTAACATAAGTGATTAAAATCCGAAGAGTGTCCAATCACAGTTTAATTAAAGTTTATTGCTACTTCCTGGTTAGTCAAGGTAAACTATATATCTTTAATCTATCCACAACATTAAATAATTTCAGGTTAGGAGGAAATAAAGGTAAATGCTTCAAAAGAAGCCCCATTGAAAGCATTTTCTATTTGCTCCCACCAATAGGAAAACACATATACAAATTCCCAAAAGTTTATTTCATTTGAAGAGACAAAGAACCTGTATACTGACCATATTGATAAAAGAGGTTTTGCCTGCACCATTGGGACCAAGCATACCAAAACATTCGCCTCTAGGCACAGCAAGATATAGTCCTTGCACTGCGAGTTTTTCAGGGTTTCCATCACTTCCTGGGTATATCTTTTGCAAGTTATCACAAACAATGGCATGGCTTGTGCTTGATTCATGTAGCAGTTGGTCAACCTTCTCCCTCTGGCAATAGATAAATTTGAATTATCATTTACGTGAATAAAAGAGTTATGTCACTTCATTGAATAAGATGGATTTCACAACAATTTGAGGGACTGTATAAAATACACTTCTCATAACTTCTATACTGCAACAATCATCTCTATCACACAGTTTGAACCAGGGAAGCATGGGGGTAGGGGAAGGAAAAAAATGAAGAGAACAAAATTCTGATTGAGGCATGGAAAAAAAAATGTAATCATGAGGTTGAATTGAAAAACAATCTGGAATTTTTTAATATTTCGAGATAATATCTAAAACAATGTATACAACACCTTGCAGATAAAGCACAGGATCAGAAAAAATTATGTTCTATTTATATTGGTTTTATGTCTATGTACTGAGTGCTACTAAAACTTCTTCATAACTCTCTACTGGCGGTGGTGGGTGAGAAATTTAGTATATGAAGTAGGATATAGAGAAAGTTACCTCTTGGTTAACATCAGCCTTATCCATCTGAACATTAAGTGTGGAGTCCTTACTTTGTAAACTAGGCTTCCAAAAAGATAACAGAGGCTTCTTTTGAGAATTTTGAGATTTTCTTCTTCTAACCCCGCTTCCTGGTGACACAAATCTATCTATACCATATGCAACAAAAAGCACCACCAACCAATTGACAAACATGATAATCAAGACCTCCTTCATCCCATTTTCACTATCGTTCAAATCTTCCCACCTCATCCCACCATCCAATTGAGCATATTGTGCAAACTCATATAACCCGCGATATAAAGAAAATCCTGGATATAGCTCCATTACTATAACCCACATTTCTGCAACCAAGAATTAGCCTCAGAATGATTAGAATTGGTGGAAAATATTCATGCGAAGGGTTGAAACAATGTGAAAAACACTAAAAAGGAAAATATCTAATTTACCAAATGATTGAGTGTGATACATGAACCAACACATGATTCAGTCAAACAACAAATTCAACTAAAGCAAAATGTCCACATTCCTCCACTCTCCTGAACATGGATGATCAAACAACTAATGCAACTTCTAATCGTGGTATCAAGCAAAGGTTCCATCTTACCTCCACTACTGGCAGGAAATCCATATAAACGGCTAAATTAAAGCATCAAATATTTACGTTTTTGCAATAGGATTCAGTTCTTAAGAGTAAAACTTTTTTTCTTAGAAGCACTTAATCTAGTTTAATGTGTAAGCCACTACACTTCACCCCTATTTATGAGAAAAGAAAGTAGCATTGCTCTTGCCCCAATTAAGTTTTGCCTAGCGTAGGGTTTTGATCATCCATTGGAAATATTCCCCATTCATACAATTTTATTTACAAATTTTTTCATTACTTATATGCTAGAACAAGTTCAAAAGGTACTAAAGCATGGTTTTTCAGGGAACTCCATGCAAAATCAGAATATTTTTAGCGTAAAATTTTTTATCAGTTCAATCAAACATAAACAGGATCCTGGGGTTTGCGCTTTCCTTTCTCTTGTATAACCTATATAAATATCAATGCACAAGCAGCCTGAATGTAAAATAATTCCTTTGAGAGATTATTATTGTCTGTGACAACAAAGACTGCCTCTGATGTACATCTTTGTATCTCTAGTCTCAACCATTGGGAGTAGTTTTTGGATATCAACAAAAGAGTGAAAATCTGCAAGAAAATTCCTAGATATCAAGCTTTTTCTGTGTAAGATTGATTATCTTTTCTGCAAAGCCATCAATTGAAACATGAGCTATCATTAAATAAAACATCATGTTGAAGCCAAAAAAATTAAAGGTATATCTGTGAAGCCCTATGAATGAGATAATAGATACTCCTTTTTCACAATTTTTGCCACTTACTTGGAAAATAGTTACTTTCAACAAAAGACATGAAAAGGAAACTTGCTAAAAATCCTGTTCCAAAGACGCATATGTATGCTACCACTGCAAGCATTGAATTTCAAACATGACCATGTGTTAGTTAATCTTTTAGTTGGATATAGGGCTTTTACCCAACAATATAGTAAACCTCAAACCTGTAGCAGTCTTAACACTTGAAAAAAATGCAGCTCCTAGAAAGGCCAATGAAATTTGCAAGTTTATATATATGAAATAAAACACAAACTGAATGCTGAAGTCGTTCAATCCAAAGAATTTTAAGCCTGAAATGAAAACAACTTGCATTTTAGCAACATACTAACAAATTAAAGAGGAAAAAAATTTTAACTGCCGTGCATTCTTACCTAGAAGTGCACCAGATGCTACGAAAACCAACATGTAGATCGAAGATACAAAAAGAAAGTAAAGGTAGGAAATCATCCAATAAGGCCCATCTCCAAGCCCATGCATTTTCATCATGATTCTTAGTTTTTGTTGTTTCTCATAAACTAATGATTTCAAAGCAACCTACATTATTAGGCAACATGTTAAAAATATTTGTAACCATAAGGTAAAAATCTATAGCCAAAAAGAAAAATAAAACAGATGTTAGATTCAATCATTGACCTCTGCTCTCAAGAAACTTAAGACATTGTCACAAGGTCTTCCAAGAGAAGGTTAATACGTACCACTTAAGGCCTGATCCTAGGATTACAAGCAAATGTCATTGTAACACATTGATAGTCATAGACGTAGAGTTTGAATGATTTAAAATAGAAGAAATATGCATCTCTTCTCACATAACATAATAGCTCTCACTATTTGACTTCACCATGTACAATATCTTTTCATATAGGTTGCATGCTCAAGTGCAAATTCATGCGCACTGAAAATGATCAATTTTTCAGCATCTCCTCAGACACCTCCAACTAGTAGAAGAATTCTGAATCCATTCGTTTGCACTTTCTACACATACGTCTTTTTCTTTTTATTGGTGCGCATAGAGCTTTACAGACTTAAGAGTGGCGTGGACATCAATATCATGTATTGTTGGTCATTTCCAAAACTAGAATATTATAGTATAAGGAGTCAACTAAAGTCTAAAAGCATCACCAAGTAGATCTTTATAGAATTCCTAAGCATGAACTTATGAAGAGAATTATGACTAAATAATGAGGGGAAAAAAAAAAAAAAAACCCGAGCTATTCATGGCTTCTGCATATATAAAGAAAAAACAATTATGATAAACTAATGACAGGGCTTTCTTTTTCTTTTCCATTTTTTTCCCTGTCTATAAATGGTAATAGGGTGGCACAAATTCTAAAAACATTTGTAAGAACATGCAAACCATATGGACAAGTCAAACAGTGCTAATGCAAGTAACAACAGGTCACATACAGGGAATAACTGTAGAACAACCCATGTGAAGAAGAGAGGACCAACAAGAGAAGCGATATCCAAGTTGGGAATGGCTGTTCGTTGGTGCATGTCTTTGACAAATTCAAATAACATTTGTGTACCAGGCCCTTGCAGAAAATGAAGGTACGCATTGGATGCCTATCAAAAAAAAAAAAATATTGCAACATTTCAGCATGTACAATCGTTTGTCATTTGATGCAAACATTAAGATACATATTAAATACTTAAAAACCTCCAAGGAAAGAGTCCAGTTCAAAGAAAAACATAAACCATATGAATGACATAAACAAATGTTAATGTACCATATTTCTTAAGGAAGCCTTGTTTCAAAAGGGAGTGAAATTGTTTCCAAAAGTGAATTATGAATAGTAGAATTCCAAATCAAATAAATTGAACAATAAAGATAATAGCGTGTTATGTCATTTTGCAGCCAACTCATTGGGTGTGATGTCCCTAATATGACATGACCAAGCAAACCTCTAAAAGAAGCTGATTAAGTCAATCAAATGCTTCAATGAAAATGGAAATTTTCCATGTTTAACAAATATTAACAGGACATGCCTCTCTTGATGTAGACAAGTAGATATTAGATATTATTTAGTGATGTAAATTTCTTGGTAGCCACCATCACCAGGATGGGCTTGGATGGGTTTGAAATGATGTTAATTGTGAGTTTGTGACCAAGTCAGGTTTGGAGCAGGGTAGAGTTTATGAGCTTTAGATACCCCTGGCCTGCCCTGCTTCACTTATACCCCAATCTAATATTTTGGCATATATATGCGTGTGTGCATGCGTGCGTGTGTGTAAGGCTAAATACATGAAGTGGTTACAGTGAGATTTGGAGAAGTGTAGAATTTATAAACCAATTCTATCAAATATTAGTCACATGTTAGTTGAACTGTTCATGAAGGAATTTTGGAATTATGAAACCAACAAGGGGAATTTTTTTTTTTTTTTTTTGTCTTTGGAATTGATGCCACTACAAAACTCAAATTGGAAGTATGGTCCAGCACTTTTTTTCTATCACTCTTCAAATGTAAGAAAAAAATATCTAACACTACTACCCACAAATTCTGTAGTTCAGATTGGGTTAATGAATCCAATCTGATCTTTGGGATTTTTTTTTTTTCAAAATAACACTCATTTTCAAACAATTTCATTAGTTAGGATTGATTTCAAACTATTTAAGAAACTAACATCTCAAGTCCCTTAGAATCAAGTTTACTGTAGCAACTTGACTATCAAAGACTCGATTTCCATAAAAATCTACATGGAACTCGAGTCTTTCCACAAAAGAAAAGAATGCAAGTCTCTTCTTCTAGTCTCTTCCTCTTCTCAAAACAACCAAAGAAAAATGAAAGAGATAAAAGCATTTCCTCTTCTCAGAACAACCAAAGAAAAACGAAAGAAGAGCAAAGAAACACAAAGCAAATACAAAGAAACCCAGCAAGAAGAGCAAAGAAACCCAGCATGCAAAGACAAAGAAATCCAGCAATGCATGGTTGGAGCTGTTAAAGTGAGCACTGAAAGTCAAAGACAGAATTTGAAAATAGAGGAAGAAGAGGCATAACTGCTATTTTGTCTAACGGTCCCTTGAACAAAACGATGTTGTGTTACTTAAATGTATTCTGTCTTGAAGGGAAAACAGTGTCGCTTAAGTTAAATGGAACGAGGTTGTTTTGCACATCTTTTCTTCAACGGTGATAGTTTTTGAAGTGCTTTGTTTCTATCTCTGAGTGTGCTCAGTGCTCTTAACCTTGGCCTCTAGTGAATAGTTAAGCAATAATTGTCATCCAGGCTATCATCCCTAATTTCATGGAGCAATGATTGCAAGGTGGTTGTGATTTAGTGAGAGCAATTTTGGCTTCTAGAAGGTTCTTGATGTATTGTAATTATGCTATATAAACAGACTAGTGTTAATGTATTCTATGAGCTTGATGAAATAGAATTTCTCTTTTCAGCTTTCCAGAAATCTCTCTCTCTCTCTGATTTTCTTGTTTTCTGGCATTGTTGACCAATCTTGCAAGCTCCAAAATTCTTTCATGGTATCAAAGCCGCAATCCATGGCTTCAACAACACCAACAGAGATTGCTCAATCCACACACACAACTCCAATCCATACAACTCTACTCCTTCAACCTCAACACAATCACCATTGCTATTACTCTCCAACATGTCAAAGCTCATGTCAATTAAGCTTGATTACACTAACTACATCCCATGGAAGCACCAGTTAATCACTATACTGGAGGTTTATTCTTTGGTTGAACACATTGATGGCATAGCACCAAAGCCATCACCTTTTGTCCTTGATGCTACAGGAAATGCAACTTCAGTTGCTAATCCTGAATTTCAAGCTTGGAAGATCAAGGATAAGGCACTTCTTTCCTTGATAAACTCAACTCTCACTCCACAAGTCCTCTCACTTGTTGTTGGTATCACTAACTCAAGGGAAGTACTCTAGAACAGAGGTTCACTTCCACATCAAGAGCTAACATCTTGAATCTCAAGCTTGAGTTTCAAGGTCTTAAGAAAGGAAATGATTCTGTGAATTCTTTTCTGCAAAAAATTAAAGTAGCTCGTGACAAATTCCTTTCTGTGGGAGTCATAGTTGATAATGAGAGTTGATTTTCATTGTTCTCCAAGGACTCCCTAGAGAATTTGCACATTTCTATTTTGCAATTCAAACTAGGAGTGATCCTATCACTTATGAGCAACTTGCCATCATGCTACAAAGTGAGGAACAAGCTATGACTGATCACTTAGATTCAATCTCTCACTCTCTTGCTATATTTGCTTTTAATGGTAAAGCAAACAGAAATTCACAAAATCAGTCACAGAATCATGTATCTGGAAGAGGAAGAGGAAGAGGCAGGTACAACCATGGTGGAGGTCAGCAGTAGTTTTCATCACAAGCCACTCATAATTTTTCTCCTCAAAATTCTTCTCAAGGCTTCAAGCATGAACGGCCAACATGCCAAATTTGTGGGAAATCAGGACATCAAGCCTTAGATTGCTACCATAGGATGGATTTTGCTTATCAAAGCAAAAATCCTCCCACAAAACTTGCTGCTATGGCTAGTGCATCCAATGTAGCCATTACCAATAATCAAGATCCCAGGCTTTCTGATTCAGGTACATCAGATAATCTCACTGCCAATCTCAATAATCTCTCCATTCAGTCTCAGTACAAAGGGCCTGAACAAGTCATTGTGGGAAATGGTCAGTCTTTGCCAATAAATCACATAGGTAATGTCACCTTACACACCATATATCAGAATTTCATTCCTAAAGATGTCCTTCATGTACCAAGAATTGCTTTGAATTTACTTTCAGTTCGTAAATTCTGTTTGCATAATAACTGTTCTAGTCATTTTGATGTGAATGAACTCAAAATTCAAGATATTCCTACAAGGAGACTCCTTTACAAGGGCTTGAGTGAGAATGGAGTCTACCCTATCTACTCCAAGAACTTCATCAAGTCATCACCACACATCAATTCTTAGTCACCTTCACAAAAGCATCACTCTTCAGTTGTTACTCAATTTCCTTCTGTTTTTCATGTAAATAGAGAAAATAAATGGTTGTTGTGGCACCATAGGTTAGGACATCCAAGTGATAAAGTTCTTGATGTAGCTTTATCTTCTGTTGATAATTTATGTACCTCAGATAGTAATAAGTGTCTTTC